>NC_053022.1:204230866-204439600 GCF_003073215.2 Triticum urartu | reverse complement strand
AACGTGCATCACGTAGAGCAATAAAAACAGCACGTAAATGTTCCAAAGGTTCCTCCAAAGATTTTCTATAAATCAATATGTCATCAAAGTAAACTACCACTAATCGTCCAATGAAAACACGTAAAACTTCGTTCATTAATCTCATGAAAGTACTAGGTGCATTATTTAACCCAAAAGGCATGACTAACCACTCATATAATCCAAACTTAGTTTTAAATGCTGTTGTGCATTCGTCTCCCAATTTCATACGAATTTGATGGTATCCACTACGCAAATCAACTTTGGAGAATATTGTAGAACCACTCAATTCATCAAGCATATCATCTAGCCTAGGAATAGGATGACGATAATGAATAGTGATATTATTAATGCCTTTACAATCAACGCACATACGCGACGTACCATCCTTTTTTAGCACTTAAATGATAGGAACAGCACAAGGACTAAGGGATTCGCGTATATAACCTTTGTCGAGCAGTTCTTGTAATTGACGCATAATATCCTTCGTCTCCTCTGGATTGGTACGGTATGGTGCACGGTTGGGTAATGATGCACCTGGAATTAAGTCAATTTGATGCTCAATCCCTCGAATAGGTGGTAATCCCGGTGGCACGTCTTGTGGAAAGACGTCAGCGAACTCCTGCAAAATGTTAGTGACAGCAGGGGCAAAGAGGAAGGCACGTCCTCGAATGAAAATAATGCCTCTTTGCACACAAAAGCATAGCAAACAGATGTGCTGAAATCTAGCTCAACAATAGCAGATTTGGTGGCAAGTAAACATGCACTTTTCAATTTAATTTCAGAAACAACAATAGATGGTTTATTATTAGGCTTCATTTGGTGCTCAAATTCTTTTGCCACAATCTGATTTTCACTCTTATTTGTCTCCTGTTTTGCTTTATTAGCTCTATTAATATCATCTTTCAAAATGAAATCAGGAGTCATAGGAAGCAAAATAATATTTTTATCGTTATGAACAAGAGTATACTGATTGTTTCTACCATGGTGTACAAAATTTTTATCAAATTGCCATGGTCTACCAAGTAATAAGGAACATGCTTGCATAGGTACCACATCACAATCAACATAATCAGCATATGTAGAGATACTAAAATGCACACGAACAGTACGTGTTACCTTAACCTTGCCACTGCTGTTGAACCATTGGATGTAGTAAGGATGTGGATGTGGTCTTGTGGTGAGAGATAGCTTCTCCACCATCTCCATGCTAGCCAAGTTATTGCAGCTCCCTCCATCTATGATCACGCGAACAGAACGTTCCTTCACAACTCCCTTAGTATGGAACAAATTATGCCTCTGATTTTGCTCAGCTTGTGTAACCTGCACACTCAAAACACGTTGAGCAACTAAACATTCATACCTGTCAGCATCTTCAGGAACCATGTATTGCGTCTCATGATCAGAATCGTCTCCACCGTGTTCGTCACGTGTAATAAGAGCCAAAGTCTCCTCATCATAGTCACTAGCGGACTTATACCCACCATCCTCAGTAACAATCATCACACGCTTAGATGGGCATTCTCTCGCATAATGACCTCCACCCTTGCAACTTCGACAAATAATATCATGTGTTTGCCCTGTTGATGCCATGGATGAAGAAGAGCTCTTTGCAGGCCCAGAAGGTGTGCTCTTGGCAGATAGTGGTGATTGTGCCTGCTTTATTGTATCACGGTTGGAGGTGGTAGCCGACGGAGGCGCCAGTGTAGCAGAACGTGTGGAAGTAGATGATGCACGTGGTGTCCATGATGAAGGTCGACCTGCAGAAAAGTTAGTCCGCGCCAATGCCTGTCGATCCTGCACTTCACGTTCAGCTTTACAAGCAAGATGGAATAAACGAGTGATATTAGTATACTCCTTATACTCTAGAATCGTCTGAATCTCTCTATTTAATCCACCCATGAAACGTGCAAGCATAGCTTCATTCTCCTCAACAATACCACATCTAATCATGCCAGTTTGTAATTCCTGATAATATTCTTCTACAAAATTTTTACCCTGTCTTAAGCGCTGCAATTTTTGAAGTAATTCACATTGATAATATGGTGGAACCCAACGAGTACGCATAGCAGTTTTCAAAGCAGCCCAAGTAGCCGGAATAGGATATAATCTACAATGCTCAGACCACCAAACACATGCAAAACTAGTGAAAGCACAAACAGCAGCAGGAACACGTCTCTCCTCGGGATATTGTAAACATGTAAATCGTTGTTCAGTTTCTAACTCCCAAGTAAGATATATATCAGGAACATATCTACCCTTAAATGGTGGAATATTCAATTTTAGTTTAGGGAGATGGTCATGATCTCGTACCTGAGGGTGAGCCCAACCATTGCCATTATTTGCATGTGGACGACCTGGTGGTTGCTGTGCTGTTGGTGGCACGTAGTTCTGATTTTGATCAACCTCATCCTCATAATCTCCCACATAAGCATCCTCCTCCACATCAGCAGTAGGAGCCACAGAAGTATCAACAGCAGCACCAACAGTTTGGCCCGACTGAAGAGGGACACGGCTCGCTCGGCGGAGGGCTGTTTCCCGATGTGGAGGTAGTCGGTGTTGTTGCTGTTGTTGTAGAGGTGCGGCAGGAGCAGCCGGTGGTGGTGGTGGAAAACGCGAAAGCAATTCAGCAAACTTGTTATCGAGCTTTGTTTCAAACGTCTTCTCCATGCCATCTATCTTCTCCATGGCCTCTTCAAATCTGTTTATCACATCTTGCTCTGATACCACTTGATAGAGGCTAAGGTGTCCCGATGTTTCGATGAGATGGTGGCTATCGTTTTCTGTGGGAGTCGACCTTGACGATCTGACTACGAACGTGCGAGACGTCGCGGCTTAGCAATCGCTAAACCAACTTCCGAGGGTTATTGACCACGCCGGAGCACGATCAACCTGACCACGAGGGTCTGTTTCCTGCGAGGAAACGAAGAACAAGCAAGAAACTGAGATTGCAATCGGGATATTGCGAATATAAGATGAAAGCTTTATTGATCAAGGTGGGGTTCTGTGACGTCTTGGTCTGGTCGTTGGACACAAACGAAGTACGCGAAGTTGCAGCTATGGCGAACTTTTAATCTAAACAAAACCCAAAGTCTAAACGACGCCCTAAGGGCTGTATATATGGAGGAAGAGGGGGGAATTTCGTGGCCCTTGAGGGTGTGGTCCGAAACCAACCCTAACTCTTGTTTCCCCACACATACGGACTCTAAAAATAGCCTATACTTAAGTATTTCGAAATTACATGGGCCTGGCCCATTAATAAGGTGACGCAGCACCTAGAATAGCCTATGGACGAATATTATGAAGTGGCATCTTGTATATTTCGTCCAAGGCTTCATGCACTCCTTATGGCGGCTTCAAAGTCCTGAAATCATCACTTGTAACTCCGTTTCTTGACCCCCTTGCGCATGCCATCAACTCCATGCGTGTTCTTGCTCCAATGTTCATCCTTCTCCAAGCTAGGCCCTTCATTTGTAAGCAAAACAAATGTATCCAATTTAGGCAGCATCATAATCTCAAGAACATTAGAATCATTACCAAGAAACGAAAGTACCTAGTAATTTAATTGGCATGCGCGAGCTCTAGTAATTGGTCCAGTATATGTAACAGTAGGGGCTGTGGGTGTAACAATGGTATTGATGTCCTCATCACGATATTTCGATGAGATGATAACTATCGATTTGGTGGAGACGACTTTGACGATCCGACTACAAACGTGCACGATGTTGCGCCTTAGCAACCGCTAAACCATTCTCCTGAGGTTACTGACGATGCTGGAAGCACGGTCAGCCTGACCACGAAGGTCTATTCCTGCAAGCAATCGAAGAACGAGCAAGAATATGATAAAGCAATCTGAATATCGCAAATATATATGAAGTATTGATAATGGTGGGGATCCGGAAGCGGTCTTGGTCTGGTCGTTGGACACAAACGAAGTACACGAAGTTGCAATGGCTAAGTTTTAACTAAACAAATCCCAAGCAAAAAGCTACTAGATGGATCTACTTATATAGGAGCAAGGGGTGGCGGCCAAGGAGGTGGGAGGACGTCCCAAGGCAGCCTAAAACTAACCCTAGGTCGTACAAGGATCATGGGCCCAAGTGGAGGTGATGCAACACCTTTGGGCTTGTAGTTTGACTCGGATTCTGCTACAATGTCAGATTGTTTCGTCCGTAACTCAACGCTCCGGACGAATTTGAAGGTGAATCTAATTGCGTTGGAAAGAGCATGAAATATAGTTTCCAAGAAAAAAAGAATCTCCCAATTCGGAGTCCGTATGAAAAAGTTGTTGGCTTTTTGAGTTAGGTATGTCTGTGCAGTCCGAATCTGAATCCAGAACGTGGGAAACTTGGACTCTATCTTCTCTTGGCCCAAAAGTGACGTGAGAGGACTTTTTGAACACAACCTAA
Source organism: Triticum urartu (assembly GCF_003073215.2). Taxonomy (NCBI): domain Eukaryota; kingdom Viridiplantae; phylum Streptophyta; class Magnoliopsida; order Poales; family Poaceae; genus Triticum; species Triticum urartu. The sequence continues at coordinate 204,435,173 of NC_053022.1, read as the reverse complement.
ACTTCTCCTTTTCCCTTATCTTCATATGTGGATTATACAAATGTCCCATACACCTGCAATTAGACAAAACACAAAAGTGTGTGAAGTATTTTTGTTCTGAATAACATAAATAGATTATTGAATAGTTTGCATTAGAAATCACCTGACAAATATGCATGTATGCAATATTTTTGGTCGTATCCAAGGTAGTCATGTCCTCATCAGATTTTCACTCTTATTTTTCTCCTATTTTGCTTTATTAGCTCTATTAATATCATCTTTCAAAATGGAATCAGGAGTCATAGGAAGCAAAGTAATATTTTTATCCTTATGAACAAGAGTATACTGATTGTTTCTACCATGGTGTACAGAATTTTTATCAAATTGCCATGGTCTACCAAGTAATAAGGAACATGCTTGCATAGGTACCACATCACAATCAACATAATCAGCATATGTAGAGATACTAAAATACACACGAACAGTACGTGTTACCTTAACCTTGCCGCTGTTGTTGAATCATTGGATGTAGTAAGGATGTGGATGTGGTCTTGTGGTGAGAGATAGCTTCTCCACCATCTCCATGCTAGCCAAGTTATTGCAGCTCCCTCCATCTATGATGACGCAAACAGAACGTTCCTTCACAACTCCCTTTGTATGGAACAAATTATGCCTCTGATTTTGCTCAGCTTGTGTAACATGCATACTCAAAACACGTTGAGCAACTAAACATTCATACCTGTCAGCATCTTCAGCAGCCATGTATTGCGTCTCATGATCAGAATCATCTTCACTGTGTTCTTCACGTGTAATAAGAGCCAAAGTCTCCTCATCATAGTCACTAGCGGACTCATACCCACCATCCTCAGTAGCAATCATCACACGCTGAGATTGGCATTCTCTCGCAAAATGTCCTCTTCCCTTACGACGACGACAAATAATATCACTTGTGTGCCCTGTTAATATCACTTATGTGCTCTTGGCAAATAGTGGTGGTTGTGCCTGCTTTCTTATATCACGGCTGGAGGTGCTGATGGAGGTGCTGGTGGAGTGGAAGTAGAGGATGCACGTGGTGTCCATGATGAGGATCGACCTGCAGAAAAGTTAGTTCGCAGCAATGCCTGTCGATCCTGCACTTCACGTTCAGCTTTACAAGCAAGATGGGATAAACGATTTATATTATTATACTCCTTATACTCTAGGATTGTCTGAATCTCTCTATTTAATCCACCCATAAAACGTGCAAGCATACTTCATTCTCTCAACAATACCACATCTAATCATGCTAGTTTGTAATTCCTGATAATATTCTTCTACAGAATTTTTTCCTTGTCTTAAACGCTGCAATTTTTGAAGTAATTCATGTTGATAATATGGTGGAACCCAATGAGTACGCATAGCAGTTTTCAAAGCAGCCCAAGTAGATGGAATAGGATATAATCTACAATGCTCAGACCATCAAGCACATGCAAAACTAGTGAATGCACAAACAGCAGCAAGAACACGTCTCTCCTCGGGATATTGTAAACATGTAAATCGTTGTTCAGTTTCTAACTCCCAAGTAAGATATATATCAGGAACATATCTACCCTCAAATGGTGGAATATTCAAGTTTAGTTTAGGGAGATGGTCATGATCTCGTATATGAGGGTGAGCCCTATCATTGCCATTATTTGCATGTGGACGACCTGGTGGTTGCTGTGCTGGTGGTGGCACGTAGTTCTGATTTTGATCAACCTCATCCTCGTAATCTCCGGCAAAATCATCCTCCTCCGCATCAGCAGAAGGAGCCACAAAAGTATCAACAGCAGCACCAACAGTTTGGTCAGGTGCAAGAGGGAGACGGCTCTCTCGGCGGAGGGCTGTTTCACGATGTGTAGGTAGTCGTTGTTGTTGTTGTTGTAGAGGTGCCTTAGGTGCAGCCGGTGGTGGTGGTGGAAGACACGCGAGCAATTCATTAAACCTGTTATCGAGCTTTGTTTCGAACGTCTTCTCCATGCCATCTATCTTCTCCATGGCCTCTTCAAATCTGTTTAGCACATCTTGCACCTGTCCACTCATCATTTGCTGAAATTTATCATGCAACTCCTTATTCGTCATGTTCTCCCAGTCAGTCTCGTTGGCTTGTGATCCTGCCATGGTTAGCAACAATAAAAACACACAAGAATATGATCCTACATCCTACTAACAAGAGGTGGTGGTGGTGTCACAAATCTGTCAAGCAAATCTCAAATTCTTACCAGTTCTTACCCAGCAGCAGGAGGTGATCGACAACCGTCGTTGTCAAAACTCTCAAAGCTTGGATAGAGCGATTACCAGGGAGAGTCAAACGCACGGCGTAGATGTATGTGGAGCTCGGAAGGCTTATAATATGGTAGCAAAAAGGGTCAGCAATAATCAATTCAGAGATGCAAAGTTGAATAATTGCTCAACGACGGTACTATGCTGGTTCTAGGCTAGACCATACTAGAGACGCGAGCCTAGAACACGAACAAAATCACGGCGCGGCACGTCAACAAGGGAGGAGCACTCTCTGAATTTTTTTTATTTTTGTTCACTTTTTTGCACTTTTTTTCCTCTTTTTTTTGCTTCGCAATAAATGTTTTTCGAAAAAGTCTACAAATGGTCTAAAAACTCGCAACAATTTTTTTTCGTGTTTGGAACTATTTTTCTTTTGGGGTAGCACGGAATCTCAGGAGTCCTACTCTGTCACGACTCGAAGTATCGCGTGATATGGAACTCGAAAACAAAGCAATAAATACTGGACTCGGACTGGTAGCGGAGATGAATCTGGTGGAACTCAGACTGGTGGCGGCGATGAATCTGATGGAACTCGGACTGGTGGTTGTATATGGTGATGGTATATGTGGACTCGGATTGGTGATTGTATATGGCAATGGTATATGTGGACTCGGATTGGTGGTTGTATATGGCAGCAGCGATGTATATGGTGGGGTGGTGGTATATGGCAATGATGATGACGATGGTGCGGCGGCGTGACAACCTGTGAATAGAACTCGAAACTCTAAGGGACTAGACGCTAAGACCAGCAACTCGACACGATGATGCAACCGTAAATTCAACAAAGCAAAACTCTAAAAAGACTATGCAAAGGCTCAAATTGGTTCGGATATGACGAACTAACCCTAATTTTTTGTTTGCTTTTTTAGTGGACTGTAGGTATTAAGAACAGACTCGATCTAAACTATGAAAACTGGAAAATCTCACCGAGCAACCTAAAAATCTGATACCACTTGATAGAGGCAAAGGTGTCCCGTCTTTCGATGAGATGGTGGCTATCGTTTTAGAGGAAGTCGACTTTGACGATCCGACTACGAACGTGCGAGGACGTCGCGCCTTAGCAATCGCTGAACCAACTTCGAGGGGTTATTGACCACGCCGGAGCACGATCAACCTAACCACGAGGGCCTGTTTCCAGCGAGAAAACGAAGAACAAGTAAGAAACTGGGATTGCAATCTGGATATTGAGAATATAAGATGAAAGCTTTATTGATCAAGGTGGGGTTCTGTGACGTCTTAGTCTGGTCGTTGGACACAAACGAAGTACGCGAAGTTGCATCTATGGAGAAATTTTAATGTAAATAAAACCCAAAGTCTAAACGACGCCCTAAGGGCTGTATATATGGAGGAAGAGGGGGGAATTTCGTGGCCCTTGGAAGAGGGGTCCGAAACCAACCCTAACTCTTGTTTCCCCACACATACGGAATCTAAAAACAACACTTAAGTATTTCGAAAATACATGGGCCTGGCCCAATAATAAGGTGACGCAGCACCTAAAATAGCCTCTGGATGAAATTTATGGAGTGGCATCTTGTATATTTCGTCCAAGGCTTCATGCACTCCTTATGGTGGCTTCAAAGTCCTGAAATCATCAGTTGTAACTCCTTTCTAGATCCCCTTGCGCATGCCATCATCTCCACGCTTGAACTTGTTCCAAGGTTCATCTGGTCCAAGCTAGGCCCTTCATTTGTTAGCAAGACAAATGTATCCAATTTAGGCAGCATCATATTCTCATGAATATTAGAATCGTTACCAAGAAACGAAAGTACCTGATAATTCAATTGGCGTGCGCGAGCTCTAGTAATTGGTCCAGTATGTATAGCAGCAGGGGCTGTGGGTGTAACAATGTTATTGATGTCCTCATCACGGTGGAGAGGATTCAGATCATGAGACGCAATACATGGCTGCTGAAGATGCTGACAGGTATGAATGTTTAGTTGCTCAACGTGTTTTGAGTGTGCAGATTAGACAAGCTGAGCAAAATCAGAGGCATAATTTGTTCCATACAAAATGAGTTGTGAAGGAACGTTCTGTTTGCGTCATCATAGATGGAGGGAGCTACAATAACTTGGCTAGCATGGAGATGGTGGAGAAGCTATCTCTCACCACAAGACCACATCCACATCCTTACTACATCCATTGGTTCAACAACAGCGGCAAGGTTAAGGTAACACATACTGTTCGTGTGCATTTTAGTATCTCTACATATGCTGGTTATGTTGATTGTGATGTGGTACCTATGCAAGCATGTTCCTTATTACTTGGTAGACCATGGCAAGTTGATAAAAATTCTGTACACCATGGTAGAAACAATCAGTATACTCTTGTTCATAAGGATAAAAATATTACTTTTCTTCCTACGACTCCTGAATCCATTTTGAAAGATGATATTAATAGAGCTAATAAAGCAAAACAGGAGAAAAATAAGAGTGAAAATCAGATTGTGGCAAAAGAATTTGAGCAACAAATGAAACCTAATAACAAACCATCTAGTGTTGCTACTGAAATTAAATTGAAAAGTGCATGTTTACTTGCCACAAAATCTGATATTGATGAGCTAGATTTTAGCAAATCTATTTGCTATGCTTTTGTGTGCAAAGAGGCATTATTTTCATTCGAGGATGTGCCTTCCTCTTTGCCTCCTGCTGTCACTAACATTTTGCAGGAGTTCGCTGACGTCTTTCCACAAGACGTGCCACCGGGATTACCACCTATTCGAGGGATTGAGCATCAAATTGACTTAATTCCAGGTGCATCATTACCCAACCGTGCACCATACCGTACCAATCCAGAGGAGACGAAGGATATTATGCGTCAATTACAAGAACTGCTCGACAAAGGTTATATACGCGAATCCCTTAGTCCTTGTGCTGTTCCTATCATTTAAGTGCTAAAAAAGGATGGTACGTCGCGTATGTGCGTTGATTGTAAAGGCATTAATAATATCACTATTCATTATCGTCATCCTATTCCTAGGCTAGATGATATGCTTGATGAATTGAGTGGTTCTACAATATTCTCCAAAGTTGATTTGCGTAGTGGATACCATCAAATTCGTATGAAATTGGGAGACGAATGCACAACAGCATTTAAAACTAAGTTTGGATTATATGAGTGGTTAGTCATGCCTTTTGGGTTAAATAATGCACCTAGTACTTTCATGAGATTAATGAACGAAGTTTTACGTGTTTTCATTGGACGATTAGTGGTAGTTTACTTTGATGACATATTGATTTATAGAAAATCTTTGGAGGAACCTTTGGAACATTTACGTGCTGTTTTTATTGCTCTACGTGATGCACGTTTGTTTGGTAACCTTGGGAACTGCACCTTTTGCACCGACCGAGTATCTTTTCTTGGCTATGTTGTTACTCCACAGGGAATTGAAGTTGATAAAGCTAAGATTGAAGCTACTGAGAGTTGGCCACAGCCCAAAACGGTCACACAAGTGAGGAGTTTCCTTGCTCTCGCTGGTTTCTATAGGCACTTTGTGAGAGATTTCAGCACCATTGCTGCACCTCTCAACGATCTTACAAAGAAGGATGTGCCCTTTCGAAATTGTGTATGGATTCCTACCTCGTGCACCAATTGATTTGTTGCCTCTTCCATCTTCGGAGAAGGTTAATTTTGATGCTAAAGAATATGCTGAATTAATTTTAAAAATGCATGAGTTAACTAGGGAAAACATTGAGCGTATGAATGCTAAATATAAACTTGCTGGAGATAAGGGTAGAAAACATGTTGTGTTTGTGCCTGGAGATCTTGTTTGGTTACATTTGCATAAGGATAGATTTCCTAATTTGCGCAAATCAAAGCTAATGCCACGTGCTAATTGTGCTTTTAAGGTGTTAGAGAAAATAAATGATAATGCATATAAACTTGAGCTGCCTCCAGATTTTGGGGTTAGTCCCACTTTTAATATTGCAGATTTGAAGCCTTATTTGGGTGAGGACGATGAACTTTCGTCGAGGATGACTTCATTTCAAGAAGGGGAGGATCATGAGGACATCAATACCATTGTTACACCCACAGCCCCTGCTGCTATACATACTGGACCAAATACTAGAGCTCGCGCATGCCAATTGAATTATCAGGTACATTCGTTTCTTGGTAACGATTCTATTTTTCATGAGAATATGATGCTGCCTAAATTGGATACATTTGTTTTGCTTACAAATGAAGGGCCTATCTTGGACAAGAAAGATGAACCTTGGAGCAAGTTCAAGCATGGAGATGATGCCATGCGCAAGGGGAACAAGAACGGAGTTACATGTGATGATTCCAGGACTTTGAAGCCACCATAATGAGTGCATGAAGCATGGGATGAAATATACAAGATGCCACTTCATAAATTTCGTCCAGAGGCTATTTTAGGTGCTGCGTCACCTTATTATTGGGCCAGGCCCACGTATTTTCGAAATACTTAAGTATAGGCTGTTTTTAGAGTCCGTATGTGTGGGGAAACAAGAGTTAGGGTTGGTTTCGGACCCCTCGTCCAAGGGCCACGAAATCCCCCCTCTTCCTCCATATATACAACCCTTAGGGCGTCATTTAGACTTTGGGTTTTGTTTCGATTAAAGTTCGCCATAGCTACAATTTCGCGTACTTCGTTTGTGTTCAACGACCAGACTAAGGCGTCACCGAACCCAACCTTGGTCAATAAAGCTTTCATCTTATATTCGCAATATCCAGATTGCAATCTCAGTTTCTTGCTTGTTCTTCGTTTGCCTGCAGGACATAGACCTTCGTGGTCAGGTTGATCGTGCTCCGGCGTGGTCAATAACCTCTCGGAGTTGGTTTAGCGATTGCTAAGGCGCGACGTCCTCGCACGTTCATAGTCGGATCGTCAAAGTCGACTTCCTCCAAAACGATAGCCACCATCTCATTGAAAGATGGGACACCTTTGCGTCTATCAGCATATAAACTTGAGCTGCCTGCAGATTTTGGGGTTAGTCCCACTTTTAACATTGCAGATTTGAAGCCTTATTTGGGTGAGGAAGATGATCTTCCGTCGAGGATGACTTCATTTCAAGAAGGGGAGGATGATTCGGACATCAATACCATTGTTACACCCACAGCCCCTGCTACTATACATAGTGGACCAATTACTAGAGCTCGCGCACGCCAATTAAATTATCAGGTACTTTAGATTCTTGGTTATGATTCTAATGTTCATGAGAATATGATGGTGCCTAAATTGGATACATTTGTTTTGCTTACAAATGAAGGGCCTGGCACGGATAAGAGGGAGGAACACTGGAGCAAGACCAAACATGGAGATGATGGCATGCGCAAGGGGATCAAGAACGGAGTTACAAGTGATGATTTCAGGACTTTGAAGCCACCATAAGGAGTGCATGAAGCTTGGACGAAATATACAAGATGCCACTTCATAAATTTCGTCCAGAGACTATTCTAGGTGCTGCGTCACCTTATTCTTGGGCCAAGCCCATGTATTTTCGAAATACTTAAGTATAGGCTGTTTTTAGAGTCCGTATGTGTGGGGAAACAAGAGTTAGGGTTGGTTTCGGACCCCTCCTCCAAGGGCCACGAAATCCCCCCTCTTCTTCCATATATACAGCCCTTAGGGCTTCGTTTAGACTTTGGGTTTTGTTTAGATTAAAGTTCGCCATAGCTGCAACTTCGCGTACTTCGTTTGTGTTCAACGACCGGACAAAGGCGTCACAGAACCCCACCTTGATCAATAAAGCTTTCATCTTATATTCACAATATCCAGATTGCAATCTCAGTTTCTTGTTTGTTCTTTGTTTGCCTACAGGACATAGACCTTCATGGTCAGGTTGATCGTGCTCCGGCGTGGTCAATAACCTCTCGGAGTTGGTTTAGCGATTGCTAAGGCGCGACGTCCTCGCACGTTCATAGTCAGATCGTCAAAGTTGACTTCCTCCAAAACGATAGCCACCATCTTATAGAAAGACGGGACACCTTTGCCTCTATCAGCATATAAACTTGAGCTACCTGCAGATTTTGGGGTTAGTCCCACTTTTAACATTGCAGATTTGAAGCCTTATTTGGGTGAGGAAGATGAGCTTTCATCGAGGACGACTTCATTTCAAGAAGGGGAGGATGATGAGGACATCAATACCATTGTTACACCCACAGCCCTTGCTGCTATACATACTGGACCAATTACTAGAGCTCGCGCACGCCAATTAAATTATCAGGTACTTTCGTTTCTTGGTAATGATTCTAATGTTCATGAGAATATGATGCTGCCTAAATTGGATACATTTGTTTGGCTTACAAATGAAGGGCCTGGCACGGATAAGAGGGATGAACACCGGAGCAAGACCAAGCATGGAGATGATGGCATGCGCAAGGGGATCAAGAATGGAGTTACAAGTGATAATTTCAGGACTTTGAAGCCATCATAAGGAGTGCATGAAGCCTTGGACGAAATATACAAGATGCCACTTCATAAATTTTGTCCAGAGGCTATTATAGGTGTTGCGTCACCTTATTATTGGGCCAGGCCCATGTATTTTTGAAATACTTAAGTATAGGCTGTTTTTAGAGTCCGTATGTGTGTGGAAACAAGAGTTAGGGTTGATTCCGGACCCCTCCTCCAAGGGCCACGAAATTCCCCCTCTCTCCTCCGTATATACAACCCATACGGTATCGTTTAGACTTTGGGTTTTGTTTAGTCTAAAAGTTTGCCATAGCTGCAACTTCGCGTACTTCGTTTGTGTCCAACGATTAGACCAAGACGTCACAGAACCCCACCTTCATTAATAAAGCTTTCCTCTTTTATTCGCAATATCCTGATTGCAATCTCAGTTTCTTGCCTCTTCTTCGTTTGCTCGCAGGAAATAGACCCTCATGGTCAGGTTGATCGTGCTCCGGCGTGGTCAATAACCCTCGGAAGTTGGTTTAGCGATTGCTAAGGCGCAGCATCTTCGCACGTTCGTAGTCGGATCGTCAAAGTCGACTCCCACAGAAAATGATATCTATCCCATCGAAACATTGGGACACCTTTGCCTGTATCAACTTAACTATAGACTGTTTTTAGAGTCCGTATGTCTGGGGAAACAAGAGTTAGGGTTGGTTTCGGACCCCTCCTCCAAGGGCCACGAACTTCCCCCCTCTTCCTCCATATATACAGCCCTTAGGGCGTCGTTTATACTATGGGTTTTGTTTAGATTAAAAGTTCGCCATAGCTGCAACTTCGCGTACTTCGTTTGTGTCCAGCGACCAGACCAAGACGTCACAGAACCCCACCTTGATCAATAAAGTTTTCATCTTATATTCGCAATATCCAGATTGCAATCTCAGTTTCTTGCTTGTTCTTCGTTTGCTCGCATGAAACAGACCATCGTGGTCAAGTTGATCATGCTCCGGCGTGGTCAATAACCCCTCGTGATGAGGACATCAATACCATTGTTACACCGACAGCCCCTGCTTCTATACATACTGGATCGATTACTAGAGCTCGCGCACGCCAATTGAATTATCAGGTACTTTTGTTTCTTGGTAACGATTCTAATGTTCATGAGAATATGATGCTGCCTAAATTGGATACATTTGTTTTGCTTACAAATGAAGGGCCTAGCTTGGACAAGAAAGATGAACCTTGGAGCAAGTTCAAGCATGGAGATGATTGCATGCGCAAGGGGAACAAGAACGGAGTTACAAGTGATGATTCCAGGACTCTGAAGCCACCATAATGAGTGCTTGAAGCATGGGACGAAATATACAAGATGCCACTTCATAAATTTCGTCTAGAGGCTATTTTAGGTGCTGCATCACCTTATTATTGGGCCAGGCCCATGTATTTTCGAAGTACTTAAGTATAGGCTGTTTTTAGAGTCCGTATGTGTGGGGAAACAAGTGTTAGGGTTGGTTTCGGACCCCTCCACCAAGGGCGACGAAATTCCCCCTCTCTCCTCCATATATACAGCCCTTAGGGCATCGTATAGGCTTTGGGGGGGTTTGTTTAGATTAAAAGTTCGCCATACCTGCAACTTCGCGTACTTCGTTTGCGTTCAACCACCAGACCAAGGCGTCACAGAACCCCACCTTGATCAATAAAGCTTTCATCTTATATTCGCAATATCCAGATTGCAATCTCAGTTTCTTGCTTGTTCTTCGTTTGCTTGCAGGAAACAGACCCTAGTGGTCAGGTTGATCGTGCTCCGGCATGGTCAATAACCCTCGGAAGTTGGTTTAGCGATTGCTAAGGCACGACGTCTCGCACGTTCGTAGTCGGATCGTCAAGGTCGACTCCCATAGAAAACGATAGGCACCATCTCATCGAAACATCGGGACACCTTTGCCTCTATCAATTGGTATCAGATTTTCAGGTTGCTCGGTGAGATTTTACAGTTTTTCGTAGTTTAGATCGAGTCTATTCTTCGTACCTACAGTCCACGAAAAAGACAAAAAAATTAGGGTTAGTTCATCCTATCCGAACTAATCTGAGCCTTTGCATAATCTTTTCTGTATTTGCTTTGTTGAATTTGCGGTTGCATCATCGTGTCAAGTTGCTGGTCTTAGCGTCTAGTCCTTTAGAGTTTCGAGTTATGTTCACAGGTTGTCACGTCGCCGCTGCCATATATCACCACCGCATCATCATCATCATCGCTGCTGCCATATACCACCACCACACCAACTTCATCGTCGCTGCCATATTCACCACCAATCCGAGTCCATATACGCCACCACATATCCACCGCCATCACGCTAATCCGAGTTCACCTGCAACATATATCCGCCACTAGTCGGATTTCCACCAGATTCATCACCGCCACCAGTCCGAGTTCCACCAGATTCATCTCTGCCAACAGTCCTAGTCCGAGTCCAGTAATTGTTGCATTGTTTTCGAGTTCCAGATCACGCCATACTCCGAGTCGTGACAGAGTAGGACTCCCGATATTCCGTGCTACCCGTAGAAGAAAAATAGTTCCAAACTCAAAAAAAAACTAAGTCTGGAAAATTCTGGCTAGGCAGTTTTTAGACCATTTGTAGACTTTTTCGAAAAAAAATTGTTGCAAGCCGACGAGACTGACTGGGAGAACATGACGAATAAGGAGTTGCATGATAAATTTCAGCAAATGATGAGTGGACAGGTGCAAGATGTGCTAAAAAAATTTGAAGAGGCCATGGAGAAGATAGATGGCATGGAGAATACGTTCGAAACAAATCTCGATAATAGGTTTAATGAATTGCTCGCGCGTCTTCCACCACCACCATCGGCTGCACCTAACGCACCTCTACAACAACAACAACAATGACTACCTACACACCATGAAACAGCCCTCCACCGAGCAAGCCGTCTCCCTCTTGCACCTGGACAAACTGTTGGTGCTGCTATTGATACTTCTGTGGCTCCTGCTGCTGATGCGGAGGAGGATGATTTTGCCGGAGATTACGAGGATGAGGTTGATCCAAATCAAAACTACGTGCCACCACCAGCACAGCAACCACCATGTCATCCACATGCAAATAATGGAAATGGTAGGGCTCACCCTCAGGTACGAGATCATGACCATCTCCCTAAACTAAAATTGAATATTCCACCATTTGAGGGTAGATATGTTCCTGATATATATCTTACTTGGGAGTTAGAAACTGAACAACGATTTGCATGTTTACAATATCCCGAGGAGAGACGTGTTCCTGCTGCTGTTTGTGCATTCACTAGTTTTGCATGTGTTTGGTGGTCTCAGCATTGTAGATTATATCCTATTCCAGCTACTTGGGCTCCTTTGAAAAATGCTATGCGTACTCGTTGGGTTCCACCATATTATCAACGTGAATTACTTCAAAAATTGCAACGTTTAAGACATGGAAAAAATTCTGTAGAAGAATATTATCAGGAATTACAAACTGGCATTATTAGATGTGGTATTGTTGAGGAGAATGAAGCTATGATTGCACGTTTTATGGATGGATTAAATAGAGAGATTCAGACCATCCTAGAGTATAAGGAGTATAATAATATCTATCGTTTATTCCATCTTGCTTTTAAAGCTGAACGTGAAGTGCAGGATCGACAGGCATTGGCGCGAACTAACTTTTCTGCAGGTCGATCTTCATCGTGGAGACCACGTGCATCCTCTACTTCCACTCCACCAGCACCTCCATCAGGTGCCACCTCCAGCCGTGATACAAGAAAGCATGCACAACCACCACTATCTGCCAAGAGCACGCCTGCTGGACCTGCGCAGAGCTCTTCTTCTTCCATGGCATCAACAGGGCACACAAGTGATATTATTTGACGTCGTTGTAAGGGAAGAGGACATTTTGCGAGAGAATGCCAATCTCAGCGTGTGATGATTGCTACTGAGGATGGTGGGTATGAGTCCGCTAGTGACTATGACAAGGAGACTTTGGCTCTTATTACAAGTGAAGAACACGGTGGAGATGATTCTGATCATGAGACACAATACATGGCTGCTGAAGATGTTGACAGGTATGAATGTTTAGTTGCTCAACGTGTTTTGAGTGTGCAGGTTACACAAGCTGAGAAAAATCAGAGGCATAATTTGTTCCATACAAAGGGAGTTGTGAAGGAACGTTCTGTTCGCGTCATCATAGATGGAGGGAGCTGCAATAACTTGGCTAGCATGGAGATGGTGGAGAAGCTATCTCTCACCACGAGACCACATCCACATCCTTACTACATCCAATGGTTCAACAACAGCGGCAAGGTTAAGGTAACACGTACTGTTCGTGTGCATTTTAGTATCTCTACATATGCTGATTATGTTGATTGTGATGTGGTACCTATGCAAGCATGTTCCTTATTACTTGGTAGACCATGGCAATTTGATAAAAATTCTGTACACCATGGTAGAAACAATCAGTATACTCTTGTTCATAAGGATAAAAGTATTACCTTACTTCCTATGACTCCTGATTCCATTTTGAAAGATGATATTAATAGAGCTAATAAAGAAAAACAGGAGAAAAATAAGAGTTAAAATCAGATTGTGGCAAAAGAATTTGAGCAACAAATGCAGCCTAATAATAAACAATCTAGTGTTGCTTCTGAAATTAAATTGAAAAGTGCATGTTTACTTGCCACCAAATCTGATATTGATGATCTAGATTTTAGCAAATCTGTTGGCTATGCTTTTGTGTCCAAAAAGGCATTATTTTCATTCAAGGACGTGCCTTCCTCTTTGCCTCCTGTTGTCACTAACATTTTGCAGGAGGTCGCTGACGTCTTTCCACAAGACGTGCCACCGGGATTACCACCTATTCGAGGGATTGAGCATCAAATTGACTTAATTCCCGATGCATCATTACCCAACCGTGCACCATACCGTACCAATCCAGAGGAGACAAAGAAGATTATGCGTCAAGTACAAGAAGTACTAGACAAAGGTTGTATACGCGAATCCCTTAGTCCTTGTGCTGTTCCTATCATTTTAGTGCCGAAAAAGGATGGTACGCCGCGTACGTGCATTGATTGTAGAGGCATTAATAATATCACTATTCGTTATCGTCATCCTATTCCTACGCTAAATGGTATGCTTGATGAATTGAGTGGCTCTGCAATATTCTCCAAAGTTGATTTGCGTAGTGGATACCATCAAATTCGTATGAAATTGGGAGATGAATGGAAAACAACATTTAAAACTAAGTTCGGATTATATGAGTGGTTAGTCATGCCTTTTGGGTTATGATGAGGACATCAATACCATTGTTACACCCACAGCCCCTGCTGCTATACATACTGGACCGATTACTAGAGCTCGCGCACGCCAATTGAATTATCAGGTACTTACGTTTCTTGGTAATGATTCTAATGTTCATGAGAATATGATGCTGCCTAAACTGGATACATTTGTTTTGCTTACAAATGAAGGGCCTAGCTTGGACAAGAAAGATGAACCTTCGAGCATGTTCAAGCATGGAGATGATGGCATGCGCAAGGGGAACAAGAACAGAGTTACAAGTGATGATTCCAGGACTCTGAAGCCAGCATAATGAGTGCATGAAGCATGGGACGAAATATACAAGATGCCACTTCATAAATTTCGTCCAGAGACTATTTTAGGTGCTGCGTCATCTTCTTTTTGTGCCAGGCCCATGTATTTTCGAAGTACTTAAGTATAGGCTGTTTTTAGAGTCCGTATCTGTGGGGAAACAAGAGTTAGGGTTGGTTTCGGACCCCTCCACCAAGGGCCACGAAATTCCCCCTCTCTCCTCCATATATACAGCCCTTAGGGCATCGTTCAGGCTTTGGGGGGGGGGGGGTTTGTTTAGATTAAAAGTTCGCCATAGCTGCAACTTCGCGTACTTCGTTTATGTTCAACGACCAGACCAAGGTGTCACAGAACCCCACCTTGATCAATAAAGCTTTCATCTTATATTCGCAATATCCAGATTGCAATCTCAGTTTCTTGCTTGTTGTTCGTTTGCTTGCAGGAAACAGACCCTCGTGGTCAGGTTGATCGTGCTCCGGCGTGGTGAATAACCCACGGAAGTTGGTTTAGCGATTGCTAAGGCGCGACGTCTCGCACGTTCGTAGTCGGATCGTCAAGGTCGACTTGTTGGAAATATGCCCTAGAGGCAATAATAAAATGGTTATTATTATATTTCTTTGTTCATGATAATTGTCTATTGTTCATGCTATAATTGTGTTATCCGGAAATCGTAATACATGTGTGAATACATAGAGCACAACACGTCCCTAGTGAGCCTCGAGTTGAGTAGCTCGTTGATCAAAAGATAGTCATGGTTTCCTGACTATGGACATTGGATGTCGTTGATAACGGGATCACATCATTAGGAGAATGATGTGATGGACAAGATCCAATCCTAAGCATAGCTCAAAGATCGTGTAGTTCGTTTGTTGTAGCTTTTCCGAATGTCAAGTATCATTTCCTTAGACCATGAGATTGTGCAACTCCCGGATACCGTAGGAGTGCTTTGGGTGTGCCAAACGTCACAACGTTACTGGGTGACTATAAAGGTACACTATAGGTATCTCCGAAAGTGTCTGTTGGGTTGGCATGAATCGAGACTGGGATTTGTCACTCCGTATGACGGAGAGGTATCTCTGGGCCCACTTGGTAATGCATCATCATAATGAGCTCAATGTGACCAAGTGGTTGATCATGGGATCATGCATTACGGTACGAGTAAAGTGACTTGCCGGTAACGAGATTGAACGAGGTATTGGGATACCGATGATCGAGTCTTGGGCAAGTAACGTACCGATTGACAAAGGGAATTGTATACGGATTGATTGAATCCACGACATCGTGGTTCATCCGATGAGATCATCGAGGAGCATGTGGGAGCCAACATGGGTATCCATATCCCGCTATTGGTTATTGACTGGAGAGTCCTCTCGGTCATGTCTGCGTGTCTCCCGAACCCGTAGGGTCTACACACTTAAGGTTCGGTGATGCTAGGGTTGTTGAGATATTAGTATACGGTAACCCGAAAGTTGTTCGTAGTCCCGGATAGATCACGGACATCACGAGGAGTTCCGGAAAGGTCCAGAGGTGAAGATTTATATATAGGAAGTCATGTTTCAGCCATCGGGAAAGTTTCGGGGGTAATCGGTATTGTACCGGGACCACCGGAAGGGTCCCGGGGGTCCACCGGATGGGGCCACCTATCCCGAAGGGCCCCATGGGCTGAAGTGGGAGGGGAACCAGCCCCTAGTGGGCTGGTGCACCCCCCCATGGGCCTCCCTTGCGCCTAGGGTTGGAAACCCTAGGGGTGGGGGGCGCCCCACTTGCCTTGGGGGGCAAGCCACAACCTTGGCCGCCGCCCCCCCTTGGAGATGGCATCTCCTAGGGCCGGTGCCCCCCTAGGGGTCCTATAAATAGTGGGGGGAGGGAGGG
Source organism: Triticum urartu (assembly GCF_003073215.2). Taxonomy (NCBI): domain Eukaryota; kingdom Viridiplantae; phylum Streptophyta; class Magnoliopsida; order Poales; family Poaceae; genus Triticum; species Triticum urartu. The sequence goes on along the minus strand of NC_053022.1, from coordinate 204,419,067 downwards.
CAGCCGCACCCTAGCCCCTGGCCTCTCCTTCTCCCTCCCGTGACACTCCTCCGTCTCCCTGTGCTTGGCGAAGCCCTGCCGAGATCACCGTTGCTTCCACCACCACGCCGTCATGCTGCTAGATCTTCATCAACCTCTCCTTCCCCCTTGTTGGATCAAGTTGGAGGAGACGTCTTCCCAACCGTACGTGTGTTGAATGCGGAGGTACCATCCGTTCGACGCTAGGTCATCGGTGATTTGGATCACGACGAGTATGACTCCATCAACCCCGTTCTCTTGAACGCTTCCGCGCACGATCTACAAGGGTATGTAGATGCACTCCTCTCTCACTCGTTGCTAGATGAATCCATAGATTTATCTTGGTGATGCGTAGAAAATTTTAAAATTCTGCTACGTTCCCCAACAGTGGCATCAAGAGCCAGGTCTATGCGTAGTTTCTATGCACGAGTAGAACACAAAGCAGTTGTGGGCATGGATATTGTCAATTTGCTTGTTGTTACTAGTCTTATCTTGATACGGCGGCATCATGGGATGAAGCGGCCCGGACCGACCTTACACGTACGCTTACGTGAGACTGGTTCCACCGATTGACATGCACTAGTTGCATAAGGTGGTTGGCGGGTGTCTGTCTCTCCCACTTTAGTCGGATTGGATTCGATGAAAAGGGTCCTTATGAAGGGTAAATAGAAATTGGCATATCACGTTGTGGTTTTGGCGTAGGTAAGAAACATTCTTGCTAGAAACCTATAGCAGCCACGTAAAAACTTGCCACAACAATTAGAGGACGTCTAACTTGTTTTTGCAGCATGTGCCGTGTGATGTGATATGGCCAAAAGGATGTGATGAATGATATATATGATGTATGAGATTGATCATGTTCTTGTAATAGGAATCATGACTTGCATGTCGATGAGTATGACAACCGACAAGAGCCATAGGAGTTGTCTTTATTTATTTATGACCTGCATGTCAACATAAACGTCATGTAATTACTTTACTTTATTGCTAAAGCGTTAGCCATAGTAGTAGAAGTAATAGATGACGAGACAACTTCAAGAAGACACGATGATGGAGATCATGGTGTCATGCCGGTGACAAAGATGATCATGGAGCCCCGAAGATGGAGATCAAAAGGAGCAAATGATATTGGCCATATCATGTCACTATTTGATTGCATGTGATGTTTATCATGTTTTACATCTTATTTGCTTAGAACGATGGTAGCTTAAATAAGATGATCCCTCGTAATAATTTCAAGAATGTGTTCCCCCTAACTGTGCACCGTTGCGAAGGTTCGTTGTTTCGAAGCACCACGTGATGATCGGGTGTGATAGATTCTAACGTTCGAATACAACGGGTGTAAGCCAGATTTACACACGCAATACACTTAGGTTGAGTTGACGAGCCTAGCATGTACATACATGGCCTCGGAACACGGAAGATCGAAAGGTCGAGCGTGAGTCATATAGAAGATACGATCAACATGAAGATGTTCACCGATGTTGACTAGTCCGTCTCACGTGACGATCGGACACGGCCTAGTTAACTCGGATCATGTTTCACTTAGATGACTAGAGGGATGTCTATCTGAGTGGGAGTTCATTGAGTAATTTGATTAGATGAACTTAATTATCATGAACTTAGTCTAAAATCTTTACAATATGTCTTGTAGATCAAATGGCCCACGTTGTCCTCAACTTCAACGCGTTCCTAGAGAAAACCAAGCTGAAAGATGATGGCAGCAACTATACGGACTGGGTCCGGAACCTGAGGATCATCCTCATCGCTGCCAAGAAAGATTATGTCCTAGAAGCACCACTAGGTGACGCACCCATCCCAGAGAACCAAGACGTTATGAACGCTTGGCAGTCACGTGCTGATGATTACTCCCTCGTTCAGTGTGGCATGCTTTACAGCTTAGAACCAGGGCTCCAAAAGAGTTTTGAGAGACACTAAGCATATGAGATGTTCGAAGAGCTGAAAATGGTTTTCCACGCTCCTGCCCGGGTCGGGAGATATGAAGTCTCCGACAAGTTCTTCAGCCGTAAGATGGAGGAAAATAGTTCTGTTAGTGAGCACATACTCAAAATGTCTGGGTTGCATAACCGCTTGACTCAGCTGGGAGTTAATCTCCCGGATGACGCGGTCATTGACAGAATCCTTCAGTCGCTTCCACCGAGCTACAAGAGCTTTGTGATGAACTTCAATATGCAGGGGATGGAAAAGACCATTCCTGAGGTATATTCAATGCTGAAATCATCAGAGGTGGTAATCAAAAAGGAACATCAAGTGTTGATGGTGAATAAAACCACTAAGTTCAAGAAAGGCAAGGGTAAGAAGAACTTCAAGAAGGACGGCAAGGGAGTTGCCGCGCCCGGTAAGCAAGCTGCCGGGAAGAAGCCAAGAATGGACCCAAGCCCGAAACTGAGTATTTTTATTGCAAGGGAAGTGGTCATTGGAAGCGGAACTGCCCCAAATACTTAGCGGACAAGAAGGCCAGCAACACTAAAGGTATATGTGATATACATGTAATTGATGTGTACCTTACCAGTACTCGTAGTAGCTCCTGGGTATTTGATACCGGTGCGGTTGCTCACATTTGTAACTCAAAGCAGGAGCTGCGGAATAAGCGGAGACTAGCGAAGGACGAGGTGACGATGCACGTCAGGAATGGTTCCAAGGTCGATGTGATCGCCGTCAGCACGCTGCCTCTACATTTACCTACGGGATTAGTTTTAAACCTCAATAATTGTTATTTAGTGCCAGCTTTGAGCATGAACATTGTATCAGGATCTTCTTTAATTCAAGATGGCTACTCATTTAAATCCGAGAATAATGGTTGTTCTATTTATATGAGAGATATGTTTTATGGTCATGCTCCGCTGGTGAATGGTTTATTCTTAATGAATCTCGAGCGTAATGTTACACATATTCATAGTGTGAATACCAAAAGATGTAAGGTTGATAATGATAGTCCCACATACTTGTGGCACTGCTGCCTTGGTCACATAGGTGTCAAATGCATGAAGAAGCTCCATGCAAATGGACTTTTGGAGTCTCTTGATTACGAATCATTTGACACGTGCGAACCATGCCTCATGGGTAAAATGACCAAGACTCCGTTCTCAGGAACAATGGAGCGAGCAACCAACTTATTGGAAATCATAAATACTGATGTGTGTGGTCCAATGAGTGTTGAGGCTCGCGGTGGCTATCGTTATGTTCTCACCCTCACTGATGACTTGAGTAGATATGGGTATGTCTACTTAATGAAACACAAGTCTGAGACCTTTGAAAAGTTCAAGGAATTGCAGAGTGAGGTTGAGAATCAACATGACAGGAAAATCAAGTTCTTGTGATCAGATCGTGGGGGAGAATACTTGAGTCACGAATTTGGCACACACTTAAGGAAATGTGGAATAGTTTCACAACTCACGCCGCCTGGAACACCTCAACGTAATGGTGTGTCGAAACATCGTAATCGCACTCTATTGGATATGGTGCGATCTATGATGTCTCTTACCGATTTACCGCTGTCATTTTGGGGCTATGCTTTAGAGACTGCCGCATTCACTTTAAATAGGGCTCCGTCGAAATCCGTTGAGACGACACCGTATGAATTATGGTTTGGGAAGAAACCTAAGCTGTCGTTTCTAAAAGTTTGGGGATGCGATGCTTATGTCAAGAAACTTCAACCTGAAAAGCTCGAACCCAAATCGGAAAAATGCGTCTTCATAGGATACCCTAAAGAAACTATTGGGTATACCTTCTACCTCAGATCCGAAGGCAAGATCTTTGTTGCCAAGAATGGGTGCTTTCTAGAGAAAGAGTTTCTCTCGAAAGAAATAAGTGGAAGGAAAGTAGAACTTGATGAAGTATTACCTCTTGAACTGGTAAGTGGCGTAACTCAAGAAAATGTTCCTAAGGTGCCTACACCGACTAGAGAGGAAGTTGATGATGATGATCATGAAACTTCAGATCAAGTTGCTACTGAACTTCGTAGGTCCACGAGGACGCATTCCGCACCAGAGTGGTACGGCAACCCCGTCTTGGAAATCATGTTGTTAGACAACGGTGAACCTTCGAACTATGAAGAAGCGATGGCGGGCCCGGATTCCGACAAATGGCTGGAAGCCATGAAATCCGAGACAGGATCCATGTATGAAAACGAAGTATGGACTTTGACTGACTTTCCCGTTGATCGGTGAGCCATAGAAAATAAATGGATCTTTAAGAAGAAGACAAACGCGGATGGTAATGTGACCATCTATAAAGCTCGGCTTGTCGCTAAGGGTTATCGACAAGTTCAAGGGGTTGACTACGATGAGACTTTCTCACCCGTAGCGAAGCTGAAGTCCGTCCGAATCATGTTAGCAATTGCCGCATTCTATGATTATGAGATATGGCAAATGGACGTCAAAACGGCATTCCTTAGTGGTTTCCTTAAGGAAGAATTGTATATGATGCAGCCGGAAGGTTTTGTCGATCCTAAGAATGCTGACAAGGTGTGCAAGCTCCAACGCTCGATTTATGGGTTGGTGCAAGCATCTCGGAGTTGGAACATTCGTTTTGATGAGATGATCAAAGCGTTTGGGTTTACGCGGACTTATGGAGAAGCCTGCATTTACAAGAAAGTGAGTGGGAGCTCTGTAGCATTTCTCATATTGTATGTGGATGACATACTCTTGATGGGAAATGATATAGAATTCTTGTAAAGCATAAAGGCCTACTTGAACATGTGTTTTTCAATGAAGGACCTTGGAGAAGCTACTTATATATTAGGCATCAAGACCTCTAGAGGTAGATCGAGACACCTCATTGGTCTTTCACAGAGTACGTACCTTGACAAGATATTGAAGAAGTTCAAAATGGATCAGTCAAAGAAGGGGTTCTTGCTTATATTGCAAGGTACGAGATTGAGCACGACTCAATGCCCGACCACGGAAGAAGATAGAGAAAAGATGAGTGTCGTCCCCTATACCTCGGCCATAGGGTCTATCATGTATGCTATGCTGTGTACCAGACCTGATGTAAACCTTGTCGTAAGTTTGGTAGGAAGGTACCAAAGTAATCCCGGCATGGAACACTGGACAACGGTCAAGAATATCCTGAAGTACCTGAAAAGGACTAAGGATATGTTTCTCGTTTATGGAGGTGACGAAGAGCTCGTCGTAAAGGGTTACGTCGATGTTAGCTTCGACATAGATCTGGATGACTCTAAGTCACAAACCGGATACGTGTATATTTTGAATGGTGGGGCAGTAAGCTAGTGCAGTTGCAAGCAAAGCGTTGTGGCGGGATCTACATGTGAAGTGGAGTACATGGCAGCCTCGGAGGCAGCACAAGAGGCAATCTGGGTGAAGGAGTTCATTACCGACCTAGGAGTCATACTCAATGCGTCGAGCCCGATGACTCTCTTCTGTGACAACACTGGAGCTATTGCTCTTGCCAAGGAGCCCAGGTTTCACAGGAAGACCAGGCATATCAAGCGTCGCTTCAACTCCATTTGTGAAAGTGTTCAAAATGGAGACATAGAGATTTGTAAAGTACATACGGACCTGAATGTGGCAGATCCGTTGACTAAACCTCTCCCTAGAGCAAAACATGATCAACATCAGAACTACATGGGTGTTCGATTCATCACAATGTAACTGGACTATTGACTCTAGTGCAAGTGGGAGACTGTTGGAAATATGCCCTAGAGGCAATAATAAAATGGTTGTTATTATATTTCTTTGTTCATGATAATTGTCTATTGTTCATGCTATAATTGTGTTATCTGGAAATCGTAATACATGTGTGATGCGGAGCATCCTATGGACATCATCATGTCAAGAGTTCATTCGGCATCTTTTTCCCATGATATTTCAAGCTTCAACATGACAAGAACTTGGTGATCGACCACTACTACACGGTGACGCCATCTCTTTCCCATGGTGATTTGGATTTCGATCTGAGGTCGGATCTTTCCCAAGGGGGAGGGGATGATGCGGAGCATCCTATGGACATCACCATGTCAAGAGTTCATTCGGCAAGTGACACGTGCGACATCTACTTCACATACATAAAGGTGAATCCTCTCCTTTACACGTGCTCACTTGACCCCTTCGAGGATGGTATACTACTTGACCCTCCATCATGCATGCATAGGTATTGTCGGAGCTTCACGGATGACGAGGAGGAGTGCAAGCGCCAAGGATCACCTACGCCATCCGCGAGGGAAGCGTGGAAGAGAAGGAAGAAGAAGCATGGGCAAGTTTCTGGAAAGCCCGGAACTTCCGGCCACTTCCCGGAACTTCCGGCCACCGGAACCTCCGGCCATCCCGGACCTTCCGGCCCTGCTGCACCGAAGCCGTCCGAGAGTGTGCCAACTCTCTGGATATCCCGGACCCTGCCCAGACCTTCGCCCGGAACCTCCGGCGCCCGGACCTTCCGGCCGTCCCAGGAACTTCTGGCCCTGCCTGCGTAGACACTCGGGCCAAAGCCCATGTACCCTTCCGCCCCTCACTTACCCCTTCGTGGACCTAGACTATATATACTCCTCCACCTCCTCCTAGTTAGGGTTAGCGTTGTGATAGCTCATTTGAGAGATAGAGCTACGCTCATCCATATCAGATCTCCTCCGTGCGAGAGACTGCGGCCTCTCCGGAGAAGATCCCTTTGGATTGAAGACCTCCTCACGGAGAAGAACCGGCTAACCTTTGTATCGTCCGTTGTTGACTTCGGATCTTGTATCTCCCTTTGTGATCATGGATCTAGCGCATGTGTGATCATTCTTGTTGGTTCGAGTGTTCTCTTGTGTTCCCCTCGTGATTTTCCTCTCATTTCCCTCCTCGTGTTCTTCGCATTCTTCGCGACATCCGCTCCTTTCGTGAAAGATCGGGCCACTAGGGTTCTGCCCTACATCATCTTGGTATCATGAGCCACGTTGATTACGATTTCGGAGCCTCCCCTCTTCGTTTTCTAGCCTAATTTTTTTGATTTTGTCCTAAATTCAAAAATCCCCACCAAAAATAACCCCCAATTTTTTTTGTGATTTGTTGGTTTTGATGATGTTTTGTTGATTTTGATCCATGGATTCGCTGTGTTATGAGTTGATCTAGCATTCCCCATATTTTCCCCCATTTCTATGCATGAAATGTTCCCAATTTTGACCCTGAAAGTCGAGGTTTTCCGCCCACATTCTCAGATCTGGAATTTAGGGTTCGACCCGGAAGAAATTCCACGACCCCCGGAACTTCCAGACTCCCCCGGAACTTCCGTCCCCCGGAACTTCCGTCCCAGCCCCGGAACTTCCGGGCTAAACAGAGAGATTACTCAAAATCCCCCAGCTTCCCCGAGACTTTTTCCGCGACCCCCGGAACTTCCACCCAGCCCCCGGAACTTCCGGAACCTGGAACTTCCGGCCTAACCAGAAACTTTCCCCGAAATTTCAGCACCAGCCTTCTTCACCGTTTTCATCACAACTTTTCACTCCAATCTCCGATTCGAGTGTTCTTTGGCTCGTTTTGAAGCTATCGACGTGCCCGAGGACCTCACCTTGGTTTCACTACCTTTTGACACCATCAAATTTTGTGAATTTTGGCATCTTTGCGTAGGGCTTCCACCACATCATCCGCTACACCACCGCAGACTTCCGCAACCTAACCAATTTTGTTCCCCATCGCATATGTGATTACTTGAGGAGTGATTTGAGTCTCCTAAGGTGTCTAGGCTACTTAGGGATGATTGCTTCTTCATCAACCACCACCACTACTTCCGCATAGGCTTGACCACTATACATTCCCGCCACCCCAACTTAACCCAATTTTGTTTGTGTTGTGAGTTGTGTATCCTAAGGTGCTTCGGCTACTTAGGGACCGTGCTTCCAACTCCGAAACCATTTATAGTCCACCACCTTACCCTCCATTTCCGCATTGCCTACTCGCATAACACATCATTGCATTGTCGCAATCCCATTGAGCTTCCGCAACACCACCACTGCATCCCGCTACCACCATTTTGACATTTGCGATTTCGAGTTCGTGGTTTTTCCGTTCCCTAAGGTGTTTCGGCTACTTAGGGACGAGTCTCCATCATCTTGGTATCTCCATCAAGATCACCGCCCCTCATCATCGACAGGGACGGTAAACTCCATATCATCTTGGTATCGTGGTATCCCTCCATTGTATATTCCCTTGCCATTGCATTGATAACCCCTAGACCATTTTGCGTCACTTGCCTATCGAGACTAGCCATTTGAGTATTGCTGGCAACGTTACTTGTGCACATTAGTGGTTTACACCTTCCATTACATACATACCATACCATATCGGTATCATATTGGTATCATCATATCATCTCTTGTGCCTCAAGTTTGTCCCCGCATATACACAATAGCTATCTTGATTTGTGCATTTCGCAATGTGGCCATACAAAGAAGAAGAAAAAAGAGAATAAAGCTTTTAAGCAAAGAAAAAGAGTGAAGAAAGAGCTTGTAAGCAAGTGCCATAGCATCATACCACATTGTCATATAAGATCATCTTGGATCATAACACCGGGAACCATATATACATAGCATACTTGGGATAGAAGTCGTTGCATTTTTGTCTCCTATAGGTTGTGCACAAGTGTCGTATCCGCCTATTGAGAAATCGTGCTAGCATCTCTATAGAGTTGTGCAACAAGAGCATTTTCCGTGGATTCCACATTTTTAGCTCACTCCTTGGTTGCACGACCCCATTTATCTATCTGTGTGTGTGTTTCCGTGTGCCACATATTGCTATTCGTCTACTTGTTTCACTTGCGAATTTGTGAATCTCTTTCAACATTATTGACTCTTGCTAACATTTTGCATAAAAAAATTTGTGCCACTATCCTCACCGAGCTCCACCATAAGCCTTATTTGTGTAGGTGTGAGAAACCGACAAGAATTGGTACCAATTGTGCTATTTCCTTGTCCACATTGGAGTGTTCATTGATCCACATCTCCGGTCTTCCACAACAACGACGGCGTGAACAACTACATCACCAAAGCGTCAATCTTCGATCTACAACGACAAATGCAAGGTGCACAATCAAGATTTCAAGAGCGCATCGAGAACCTCTCCATCAACATTCGTCACTCCAAAGCGAGGAAAAGGGGCTACATCGACAACAAGATTTCCGCACAAAAGGAGGAGCAAGATGCAAGGATGGAGGAGATTCGGACCTTGTTGATCAACCGTTCTTCCCCTTCATCATCCTCAAGGCAGCGACGTTCAAGTCACAAGTCTTTGGAGCGCAAAAATGAGGCAAGCACTAGTCATCCTCGTCCCCATCTCCATGGCGGCCACCATCACGTTTGTGATCCACCTCGCCAGGAAGGGCAAGTCACCTCCAAGCAACATGTGCACGATGATGACGAACGACATCTAGAGCTAAAGCACGACAACGACAACATCATCATGAAGATGCTCGAGATGCGCTTACCTACAAGTCGCAACAAGCCCTACTTCACGCCAAGTCCAAACTTCATGACCACAAGAGAAGACCGCGAGACAAGCACCACCAAGACGGAGCTACAGCTACACCAACCACTTTGGCATCTTCGCCAAGCGACTTCAAGGCATCTTCACCTTCGGATATATGGCATCTTCGCCAACAAGCACCTCAAGACTACGCTCAAGAGAAGCTCCCCAAGCTCAAGTCCGCGACTTCCACGAGCTACTACGACGTCGACATTGACCACACGATTCCTTTCTATGGGACTCAAGAACCCGAGGAGTATCTCGAGTGGGAGCGTTTGATGGACGACTACCTTAAGCTACATCAAGTCCCTCCGAAAGATCAAGTGAAGTGCGCCACAAGGAACTTCCATGACTACGCGTCCACATGGTGGCTTCACACACCTTCGGAGAGCTACGACATGAGTTGGCCCAAGACGAAGAGAGCTTTGCGGCGAGAGTTTGTGCCTCCAACCTACACGGAACAACTTCAACGCCAATTGGAGAACACCATCCAAGGATCCAAGTCCATCGACGAGTACTTCAAGGAGATGAAGATTGCCTTGCGACGAGCCGGCGTGGACGACCCCATTTCGATGAAGTTCCACTTCATGATGGGATTGCAGAACGACATCTCCAAGATTATCTTCCACGAGAACTACAAGTCCCTCGACGACAACTACATTGGTGCTCTCAAGGCGGAACAAAAACTCATGAAGGCCAAAGTTTCTCTACCCCAAGCTCACTTCGCGACAACCAAGCTCCATGAGAATGAGCATGAGGCTAGTACCACCACGATGTCCAAGCCCGACGAGCTCCAAGATGCTACTCCCAAGTTCGACGCCATCCCTCTTTGTGGCATTGACGATGCCGAGTCCTCCATGACTCTTTTTCAAGACGGTGCGGCGACGAGTATGAGTACGGAGACCCTCAAGGACCAAGATTTGAAGGCGAGCGACAAGGTGGTGAGCAAGGATGATGCTTCCATCTTAGGAGGCGAGAGTGATGATGTGCCATCTTCGGCCTTCATCCACGGCGAGAGTGATGTTGTGCCATCTTTGGCCTTCATCCACGACGACGACTACGAGAAGGATGAGCATGGGATTTTCCCTTCGACCACGGCGACATGTGATGACTTGAGTGACTTTAGCCACCATATTGAGAGTGAGAGTGATTTCACCACTAGCCCCATATATGATCTGTTTCCACTATTCCCATGTGAGGAGAGCCACAACCCCCACCTCTTGAGTGAGATGAGTGAGTTCACCATATGTGAGTTTGCGTGCACCTATTTTGAGGGAGTAAGTGAACCACCACATAGAGAGAGTGAGACAGCTGATAGGTCATGTGAAGCCACTTTTAACACTAACGACTTGACCTCTACCTCTATTGTGTCTTCTCATTTGGTGCTAGGTCCCATACATGATGACGCACCGATTCTCGACGACTTCGTCCTACCTTTGGACAAGACGATGGCCATAGTGGAATATGATGCACCCCCCACATGGTTCCATCACAATGATGACCTTGACCACCATTTGGTCTTTCCCACCTCAGCTATACCACTTGAGTGGAATGAACAAGGTAACATAGGGGAAGATGATGCTCTAGTCCCACTAGTGGGCATTCATGACATTGATTGCTTGCATGATGTTGACCCCCCTATTGACATGCTTCATGCTAGTATGATTTCCCCATGCGATGATTTACCCATTTATGATGAGTATGATGATTGCCATGTGGAGTCTATTAGTTGTGATGCCATGTTACATAGGATTTCTTGTGCTAATTCTCTCAGTCACATCATGCTTGCCAATCCGCTTGACTTCTCATATGCTATGCATGAGATCGACCACATGTCATATTTGCAATCTCTTTATAGTGACTATGAATATGCCATTCAGATTAACCCAATTTGCACATATGGCATAGATGACAAGCCTATGGTTATTGGCATTTGTTTCTCTTGTCATGATATTGACATGCTACCTTTGCATCATTTATCTCATATGCCATGCCATGACCACCTAGCTTCAGATATGAATTGTTTTGGATATTGTCCATTTTCTCCATATGATGTTCCCATTATTGCTCATGAGGAGACCCCCATAGTTTCCTCATACAAGTTTGGAGATTTTGTTCACTCCCATCCATTGCATGATCCCAATACTTGTATGCACAATATGCTTCCCATGAATACACATGCTATTGATGTGCCATATAATTGTATGCTAAATTTGCATCCCCATCGTGACATACACAATAACTATTCTTTCATGATGGATGACATGTTCTTATACCATGCATCAAATTTCTTTGACCGATGCTTATCTTGTGCTAACTCACACGTGCACATACACATCATCATGGATGATGTGTACATTTACCACACACAATTTCTTTGGTTTGTGTCTCTTTTGTGTAGGTAACCATGAATTCTTGTCGACCCCGCAATCCCATGAGTTGACAAAACGAGCTCTAGAGAGCAATGATCACTTGGGATCCCATGGATTGCATTTCCCACCGCTCTCTTCACGCGAAGTCTTCGCGCATTTCTTCTACATGACCCTCACTTGGCTATGGGTTATTGTCCATTACATATTATATGCCCATCTTGCCATGTTCACTTTGCATGATATGCTCATTACTATGCCTTTGCCATGCATTTGTGACCCACGCTTTGCATTACACATGATGATTGATTCTCATACTTGTATGTGTATTTGCAAGCTTGGTGGAGATATCACTTGTTATTGCCATATTCGCTTTGTACCCCATGCCTATGATGATACTTTGATCTTGCTTTGTGTTCGTGCTTGTGATATGTCATGTGCATTGCCTATGCCTATTATTTGTTCTCATGACATGATTGCCATGATTTCCTCTAGTATGTTGCATCTTCGCACTACTAGCTTGCACGACTCGATTTCTATGCTTGACTTGATTGCCTCACACATGATGAACAATTGCTCTTTCTATTGTGTTGAGTGCCACACGATACTCACTACACCCAACTCACATTATGCTTGGATTGTCTTGCACTTGACACATGTGTTTAGACACTTCATTTTATTTGGTGTTGTGAATGATTCCTATGCCCACCATAGACCTTTCATTGAGCAATTTGTGAATGCTTGCTATGAACTTGAGGTAGATGCTTCTTCACTTGTCCAACATATTTGCATCAATACATGCTTGTCCCCATGATATCCTTGATTATGCTCAATTTATGTGCTTACATGCCATGTCACAATCCTTTGTCACACCATATGCTATGCTTGATGACAACACTTCTTGGGTGAATCACCTCTTGAATGCTTGGTTTTGCACTAATGCTAACCACATTTGTTTTTCCAAGTGTTTGTTCTCCTTGCTCCTTTTGAAGGAATCATGAGACGGTGCAACATTGGAGAGTTCCCATTTCAAGCTTCAACATGACAAGAACTTGGTGATCGACCACTACTACACGGTGACGCCATCTCTTTCCCATGGTGATTTGGATTTCGATCTGAGGTCGGATCTTTCCCAAGGGGGAGGGGATGATGCGGAGCATCCTATGGACATCACCATGTCAAGAGTTCATTCGGCAAGTGACACGTGCGACATCTACTTCACATACATAAAGGTGAATCCTCTCCTTTACACGTGCTCACTTGACCCCTTCGAGGATGGTATACAACTTGACCCTCCATCGTGCATGCATATGTATTCTCGGAGCTTCACGGATGACGAGGAGGAGTGCAAGCGCCAAGGATCACCTACACCATCCGCGAGGGAAGCATGGAAGAGAAGGAAGAAGAAGCCTGGGCAAGTTTCTGGAAAGTCCAGAACTTCCGGCCACTACCCGGAACTTCCGGCCACCGGAACCTCCGTCCATCCCTGAGCTTCCAGCCCTGCTGCACCGAAGCCATCCAAGAGTGTGCCAACTCTCTGGATAGCCCGGACCCTGCCCGGACCTTCGCCCGGAACCTCCGGCACCCGGACCTTCCGGCCGTCCCCGAAACATCCGGCCCTGCCTACGCAGACACTCGGGCCAAAGCCCATGAACCCTTTCGCCCCTCACTTACCCCTTCGTGGACCTAGACTATATATACTCCTCCACCTCCTCCTAGTTAGGGTTAGCGTTGTGATAGCTCATTTGAGAGATAGAGCTACGCTCATCCATATCAGATCTGCTCCGTGCGAGAGACTGCGGCCTCTCCGGACAAGATCCCTTTCGATTCAAGCCCCCTTTCTAAGGGAAGATCCCCCGTGGATTCAAGACCTCCTCACGGAGAAGAACCAGCTAACCTTTGTATCGTCCGTTGTTGACTTCAGATCTTGTATCTCCCTTTGTGTTCATGGATCTAGCGCATGTGTGATCATTCTTGTTGGTTCGAGTGTTCTCTTGTGTTCCCCTCATGATTTCCCCTCGTTTCCCTCCTCATGTTCTTCGCATTCTTCGCGGATCCGCTCCTTTCATGAAAGATCGGGCCACTAGGGTTCTACCCTACATCAATGTGTGAATACATAGACCACAACACGTCCCTAGTGAGCCTCTAGTTGACTAGCTCGTTGATCAAAAGATAGTCATGGTTTCCTGACTATGGACATTGGATGTCATTGATAACGGGATCACATCATTAGGAGAATGATGTGATGGACAAGACCCAATCCTAAGCATAGCTCAAAGATCGTGTAGTTCGTTTGATGTAGCTTTTCCAAATGTCAAGTATCATTTCCTTAGACCATGATATTGTGCAACTCCTGGATACCGTAGGAGTGCTTTGGGTGTGCCAAACGTCACAACGTAACTGGGTGACTATAAAGGTACACTACAGGTATCTCCGAAAGTGTTTGTTGGGTTAGCACGAATCGAAACTGGGATTTGTCACTCCGTATGACGGAGAGGTATCTCTGGGCCCACTCGGTAATGCATCATCATAATGAGCTCAATGCGACCAAGTGGTTGATCACGGGATCATGCATTACGGTACGAGTAAAGTGACTTGCCGGTAACGAGATTCAACGAGGTATTGGGATACCGACGATCGAGTCTCGGGCAAGTAATGTACCGATTGACAAAGGGAATTGTATACGGATTGATTGAATCCTCGACATCGTGGTTCATCCGATGAGATCATCGAGGAGCATGTGGGAGCCAACATGGGTATCCAGATCCCGCTGCTGGTTATTGACCAGAGAGTCGTCTCGGTAATGTCTGCATATCTCCCGAACCCGTAGGGTCTACACACTTAAGGTTTGGTGACGCTAGGGTTGTTGAGATATTAGTATACGGTAACCCGAAAGTTGTTCGGAGTCCCGGATGAGATCCCGGATGTCACGAGGAGTTCCGGAAAGGTCCAGAGGTGAAGGTTTACATATAGGAAGTCAAGTTTCGGCCATCGGGAAAGTTTTGGGGGTAATTGGTATTATACCGGGACCACCGGAAGGGTCTCGAAGGTCCACTGGGTGGGGCCACCTATCCCGGAGGGCCCCATGGGCTGAAGTGGGAGGGGAACCAGCCCCTAGTGGGCTCGTGCGCCCCCCATGGGCCTCCCCTGCGCCTAGGGTTGGAAACCCTAGGGGTGGGGGCGCCCCACTTGCCTTGGGGGGCAAGCCACCCCCTTGGCCGCCGCCCCCCTTGGAGATGGCATCTCCTAGGGCCGGCGCCCCCCCTAGGGGTCCTATAAATAGTGGGGAGAGGGAGGGCAGCCTCACGCTAGCCCCTGGCCTCTCCCTCCCGTGACACTCCTCCGTCTCCCTGTGCTTGGCGAAGCCCTGCCGAGATCACCGTTGCTTCCACCACCACGCCGTCGTGCTGCTGGATCTTCATCAACCTCTCCTTCCCCCTTGCTGGATCAAGTTGGAGGAGACGTCTTCCCAACCGTACGTGTGTTGAATGCTGAGGTGCCGTCCGTTCGGCGCTAGGTCATTGGTGATTTGGATCACGACGAGTACGACTCCATCAACCCCGTTCTCTTGAACGCTTCCGCGCGCAATCTACAAGGGTATGTAGATGCACTCCTCTCTCCCTTGTTGCTAGATGACTCCATAGGTTGATCTTGGTGATGCGTAGAAAATTTTAAAATTCTGCTACGTTCCCCAACACGACTCCCACAGAAAACGATAGCCACCATGTCATCGAAACATCGAGACACCTTTGCCTCTATCACCTCGGAGTTGGTTTAGCGATTGCTAAGGCGCAACGTCCTCGCACGTTAGTAGTCGGATCGTCAAAGTCGACTTCCTCAAAAACGATAACCACTATCTCATTGAAAGACATGACATCTTTGCCTATAGCATGATTGATTGTAACTTAGTCTCTCTGCCCCTGAGACCCTCCTTTATATATACAAAGGCCCAGGGCTTACAAGAGTCCGGGTCATACTACGATCCGTGACTTAGTATGTTTACAACTTGTCTCCTAAGTAAGGAAACTCATGGCAACTTGGACTCCGGTGGTCATGAGCCATTGTCTTCAGACACCAGGCCCTAAGCGGCCCACTCTATGAACCGCCCAACTGATCTTACTTCCGGGCGCCTCGGCCCATCTGGATCCTTGCTCCTAAGTCGTCGTCTAGATGACCCGGCCCAATCATGGTGGGTTATATCATGGGGTTATGTCCCCAACACCATTGGTCCGAGATCCGCAGCTTGGGACCCCCTACCCAAGATCTGTCGGTTTTGACACCAACATGATGCAGAGCATCCCAAGATCATCCCCATGGACGCACCCACACGTCCAACGGCACCGTTTGGACCATTGACACGAGCCCGAGCCAAGGCTATCGAAAGATAAGGTGAATTCACTCCTCTCTGAACTTCCACTTTCTATGCATGAGACATGGCTACTACCTAAGTCCGAGATCTTGTGCATGATTAGGTACCAAGAGGGTCCTCCTGAAGATGCGCATGAAGATGTAGAAGTCCCCAAGTCCACGGATGAGGAGAACCAACGGAAGGAGCCAAGAGCATCTCCCACGCCCCGGACATCAGGCCAAGGCCCCGGACATCCGGCCCCTGGAGCGCCTTCCTCTTCAGCTGCTCATCCTCCAAGTGCCTACAGGCGCCGGACATCCGGCCCGCAAGCCCGGACATCCGGCCCTTCCTGAGGTCCCGGATATCCGGCCCCCCTGCCCGGAAATCCGGACTGATGTGGAGCATCCCAAGGTCATCCCCATGGACCTACCATCGTCTCATCAAGTGCCTACCGGACCCATGAATTGATCACGTGCAAGAGCCCTTGAAACCGAGGTGACATCTCTCCTCTCACAATTCCACTTCGATGCACATGAAGCATGGCTACTACCTCATATGGATACTTTGTGCATACTCAGGTACAATGGAGAAGCTAAGGAGCAAGGACAAGAAGAAGAGGAAGATGGACGAGAAGACGAAGAAGACGAAGGGCTACCGGAAAAGTCCCAGCCACCGGACGACCGGTCAGGACCGGACGTCCGGCGCCTGAAGCAATAGCCGAGTCCCAGCCAGCGGACGTCCGGTCCAGACCGGACGACCGGTGCCCCGACACCCGAAGCAAACGAGCGGATGTCCGGTCTGGACTGGACGACCGGCACGCCTGCACCCGAACCAAAGTCAGCGGAAGACCGACGTTTCCGGACGTCCGGCACCCCCATCACAGAGCGGAACCAGCTGACGACCGGAGGACAACGGACGTCCGGCAGCTCCTGAGACACCAGACGACCGGTCCCCAGCGGACGTCCGATACCTGTCTGCGCATAGTGTTCGGGCCGGAGGCCCATGTACCCCTTCACTTCGCCCCCATTTGCACTTAGACTATAAATAGACCCCCCATTCATCCTAGCTAGGGTTAGCAATGGTTTAGCTCATTTGAGAGATAGAGCATTGCTCATACATATCGGATCTACTCCACGAGAGAGACCGCGGACCCTCTTCGGAGAAGATCCACCTTGGATTCAAGACCCCTTTAAGGGAAGATCCCCTTGTGGATTCAAGACCTCCTCACGGAGAAGAACCGGTTATGGTGTATCGTCCCTAGTTGTCCATGGATTCGTGTATCGTCCAATGTACTCGATAATCTAGCCCATGTGTGACTTATTCCTGTCGGTTTAGTGATTTCCTCTTGCGTTTTTCCTTCCGTTCATCTTCGTGTTCTTCGTGTTTTCCCCGGGATCCGCTCCTTTCATGAAAGATCGGGCGATTAGGGTCTCTACCCTACATCACGGACACACCTGAACCCGAGAGCAACATGGCCAGCTTCACCAGCCCGGACATCCGGCCCCCACAACCCGGACATCGGCCCTCCGCGAATGCCCGGACATCCGGCCCGACGCCCGGACGTCCGGCCTCCCTGTCCGCGCACAGTAAAGGGCCGAGGACCGTGTATCCCTTCTCCCCCCTAGACTATATATACTCTATCCCGTACAACTTTCTAGGGTTAGCAAATGTTTACCTCATATTTGTGAGAGAGCTTTGCTCATCCACTTGGTTACCTTCTCCTCAGAGATTCGGGCCTCCACCGGAGAAGATCCCCCAAGCGGATTCAAAACCCCTCTTTAGGGAAGAAAATCAAGACCTCCTCACGGAGAAGAACCGATTACCCTTTTGTATCGTCCCTAGTCGTCCGTGGACCGTGTATCGTTCTATGTAACCGAGGATCTAGCACCTGTGTGACTTGTTCTTGTTAGTTTGTGTGTTCCTCTTGTGTTTCCCCCTTGTGATTTCCCTCGTTTTCCCTTGTTTCCCTCTTTGTGTTCCTTGTGTTCTTCGCGGGATCTGCTCCTTTCGTGAAAGATCAGGTGATTAGGGTTCTACCCTACATCATCTTGGTATCTAGAGCCACGTTGACCACGATTTCGGAGCCTCTCCGTTGTGTTTCTAGCCTTGTTTTGTTGGTTTTGGTCCTAATTCGAAAATTCCCCACCAAAAATAGCCCCAATTTTTTTTGTGATTTGTTCGTGTGTTGAGATTTTGTTGGTTTGGATCCGTGGATTTGCTTTGTTTTGAGTAGATCTAGCTTCCCATCTTCCCCCCCCCCAATTTCCATCCACAAATTCTTCCGAATTTAGCCCGGATTTAACCTCCCCACGCGGTGTTCATCCCGTTCATCCCCGGATCTAGAGCCCGGACATCCGGCCCCGCCCGGACATCCGGCCTTCCACCCGGACATCCGGCCCCTGGCAGCCACATATCCATCCACCGCCCCAATTTCCAACAAATTTTGTTCTGGTGTCCACCATATACCTCCACCACTTCCGCATAACCCAACCATTTTTGGACCGTTTCCCTGTCCGACAAAATTGCTACTTCGAGGTTTGAGAATTTGAGTTGCGGTACCGTATCCTTTTGTGTTTCGGCTATTTAGGTACGGTTCGACATCGACATCACCGCAGCTAATCTTCGCCACAGACGCATCATCAACAACGATCACCTCGACTACATCTTGATATTCGTGCCAACATTTTGACACCATACCGGAAGCAAGACCGGTAACCTCATCTTGGTATTGGACGTATCATTCTTGCCATTACATTGATAGCCATCATAGACTTACTCCTTTGCGTTGCTTACCCATCGATACTAGCCATTGAGTATTGCTGGCAACGAGACTTGTGCACATTAGTGATCATACTTCCCATAGCATACATACATCATTGTAGCATATCTTGGTATCATCTCTTGTGTCACAAAGTTGTCATCGCATACTCATTTGCTATCTTGGTTCGTCAAGCATTGATTGAGAAAAGAGCTCAAACATCAAAGAGCCAACCAAGCAAGAACCAAAGCATCTTACAACATTAAGATTGTCATACTCGATCATCTTGGATCATATCATAGCAACACCTTGCATAGAACATATTTCGGATAGAAGTCGTTGCATTTTTGCTAAGTAGGTTGTGCACAAATTCTTGTATCCGCCTATTGTGCAATCGTGCTAGCGTCTCTCTAGTGTTGTGCAACAAGAGCATTTTTATGGATTCCACATTTTGGCTCATCCTTGGTTGCACAACCACACTTATCTTTTTGCGCATGTGTTTCCGTGTACCTTATATGCTTGGTCTACTTGTTACATTGCATCTTGCGAATCTTTTCCAACATTATCGAAGCTCACTTACAATTGCATCAAATTTTGTGCCACCATCCTAACCAAGCTCCACCAAAAGCTTTTACTTGTGTAGGTGCGAGAAACCGACAAGAACTCATACCAATTGTGCTATTTACTTGTCCCACATTGGAGTGATCCTCGACCCACTTTCCACTTTGGTCAAGGTACATTTGGTACTCGTTCTTCTCTTTCTACCACTCACATTTGTCTTATAATGATGGATAGGCCAAGTACTTCTACCAACCCACTCTTCATGGAGCAAGACGACGACATGAACTCCTTCGTCACCAAGAGTCACCTCTTTGGTGCACAACGTGCTTTGCATCAAGAGCAACAAGCTATGAGTGAATGCATCGACAACCTTGCCGCCGACTTGCGACTTTCAGAGCAATGTACAAGGGACTACTTCGACCACAAGCTCGACGATCACAAGCAAGAGAATGATGCAAGGATGGAAGAAATTTGTGCTTTGTTGCTCAACTACTCGTCTTCCACTTCAAGGAGGAGCCGTTCAAGCCGCCATTCCGACTTCACCCTCTCCGGCTCAAGTACACCGTCATCGAACAATCCTCGTCGAGCCGCGCGCACCGACTGTCAAGCAAGCCTCAAACCCCTATGAGACACCGACTCTCAAGAGCGCCGACAACGTCAAACTAAAGAGACCTTTGCGCTAGCACGAGAACGGCAACGACAACGCGAACATGAAGAGGAAGAGCGAGCGTGTCTACACCAAAATGCTCAAGATGCCGAGGCACAACGTCAAGAACAACAACTCCATGACGCTCAAGAACATGCGGCGCAACAAGCTCTACGTGATTCGAGTCGAGCCGTTGCCGACCAAAGCCGACAAGCCCGTGAACAAGAGGAAGCATTTCGCGAAGAAATTCAAGAACAAAGATTTCAAGCTCGCGTGCATCGGCAAGTTCCTCCTCGAGCTCGACAAGCTCCTCCACAAGCTCGCCAAGAACAGCAAGTCAATCAAGAGCATGATGACATTGGAGATCCTCCACGAGAAGAACAACAGTACGATAACAACCCTCGGCACCAAGAGCACCACGAGTTGCACAACCATCAACAACATGAGCGTCATCATCCCCGACCCCAACACAATTAAGAGCAACGTTATGGCAAACTCAAGTTCACCATGCCCAAGTTCAACAGAAGCAACGATCCCAAAGAGTACCTTTCATGGGCATTGAAGGTTGACAAGATCTTCCATTTGCACAATTTTGAGGAAGAGAAGAAGATCACGATGGCATCCCTTGAGTTCCAAGACTATGTGCTCATTTGGTGGGAACAAGTTATCGAGCGCCGAGAGGCACGAGGTGAACCACCCATCACTACTTGGGCGCAAATGAAGGATGTCATGAGAGAACGCTTCGTACCTACCTACTACAACCGCGACCTCTTCAAGAAACTCCAACAACTCAAGAAAGGAACAAAGAACGTTGATGAATACTACAAGGAGATGGAGATTGCAATGATAAGAGCCAATGTCACGGAAGATGATGGAGCAAACAATGGCACATTTCTTGAACGGACTCAATCACCCTATCAAGAAGATCGCCAACTTCCAACCATACTCAAATCTCATCGAGGTAGTGCACCAAGCTACCAAAGCGGAACGCCAAGTGCAAGATGATTTCAAGTATGCCAAGTTCTCATCCAAGTCCTACGGCTTCTCCAATAGCCAAGCTTCAACGACTCCAACACCGACTACAAGACCTTCTACTTCCAACATCGACAAGTCGACTTCCAAGAAAGCTTCATCAATTACAAGCCATCCTCCTATGAGCAACTTCAAGCCGAGAGCTTCATCATCATCAACCCCAACCGATGAGACCGTCAAGACGAGTTCCTTCAAGTGTTTCACTTGCGGAGGCCGAGGCCACAAGTCCTACGAGTGCACCAACAAGCAAACCATGGTCTTCAACGACGATGGAACTTATGACTCCATGAGCGAAGGCGAAATGGAAGCCTCGAGCAAGTCACCATGAACCACCAAGTGAACAATGAAGAAGAACAAGTCTTTTGTGATGAAGACTCAAGTCCCGCACTTGTTGTCTCCAAAGTCTTGACTCTCCAACATCACCAAGAAGAAGACCAACGATGCCACATATTCCACACAAAGGCCGACATCAATGGCTGATTCGTCAAGGTCATCATCGATGGAGGGAGTTTTCATAATCTCGCAAGTGAAGAACTTTGCTCCAAGCTCCAATTGCCCAAGAAGAATCATCCACATCCATACAAAGTGTAATGGCTTAGTGACTCCGGCACTATCCAAGTCGAGCACCGAGTACAAGTCTCCTTCAAGATCGGCGCCTACAAGGACACCTTGGAGTGCGACGTCGTTCCAATGACTGTTTGTCATCTTCTCCTTGGACGTCCATGGCAATTTGATAGAGGAGTCATACACAACGGACGAACAAACCACTACATCTTCAAGATGAAGGGCAAGGAGTATGTCCTCCGTCCAATGTCACCAAGTCAAGTGATCGCCGACAAGCAAGCCACCCATCATGGAGATCATAGTGAGAGAGCGAGCCACCAAAACGAGAGTGAGCACCACAAGCCAAAATTGAGTGCCTCCACGATGAGCGAAAACAAGAACCTAGTTCTATTTGCCACCAAACGTGGGATGAGAGAAGTGTGTGAGAACCCATATAGTGTCCTACACTACGTCCTCGTGTGCAAGGACAATGCACCACAAACTAACACTTCTCACACTCTTCCTCTACTGTTATCTACTATTTTTCAGGAATTTCAAGATATTTTTTCCCGATGAGCTACCTCCGGGTCTACCTCCTCTACGAGGCATTGAGCACCGAATCGACCTCATCCCCGGAGCACCTCTTCCGAACAAAGCTCCATACCGTGTCAACCCCGATGAAACAAAAGAAATACAAAGGCAAGTAAAGCATCTCATAGACCATGGACATGTGCGTGAAAGTTTGAGCCCTTGTGCCGTTCCGATCATTCTTTTGCCAAAACGTGATGGTAGTTTTCGCATGTGCTCCGATTGTAGACCTATCAGTGCTATCACCGTTCGCTATAGGTATCCCATTCCACGCCTAGATGATATGCTTGATGAGCTTAGCGGTGCCACTATATTTTCCAAAATTGATCTTAAGAGTGGTTACTATCAAATCCGCATACAAGAGGGTGATGAATGGAAAACCGCCATCAAAACCAAGTTTGGTTTGTATGAGTGGTTAGTCACGCCTATGGGTCTTTCGGAAGCACCGGGCACTTTTATGCGCCTCATGAATCATGTATTTCGCCCTTACATTGGTATATTTGTTGTGGTCTACTTTGATGATATTCTTGTGTTTAGCAAATCTATCAAAGAGCATGTCTCCCATATCCGCACCGTTTTGCAAACTCTTAGAAAAGAGTGCCTCTATGCTAATATGGAGAAATGCCTTTTTGGTGTTGATAAGCTTGTTTTCTTAGGTTTTGCTGTTTCTTCTAAGGGTGTTCATGTTGATGAGTCCAAGATTAATGCTATTAAGACTTGGCCACAACCAACCAACTTGCATCAAGTGCGTAGTTTTCTTGGCCTTGTGGGTTTCTATCGTCGCTTTGTGAAGGATTTTAGCACCATTGCTTCGCCTTTGCATGCTTTGAGCAAGAAGAATGCACCTTTTGTTTGGGGACCATCCCAAGATACCGCATTCAATGAGCTTAAGAATTTGCTTACTCATGCTCACGTGCTTGCTTTACCAAACTTCGACAAGCCTTTTGAAATTCATTGTGATGCTAGTGGTAATGGCATAGCAGGTCTGTTAACGCAAGAGAAGCGTAGCTTACTTTAGTGAGAAACTTTCCGGGGCGCAACTCAATTATCCCATCTATGACAAAGAGCTATATGCTTTAGTCCGTGTTTTGCATGAATGGGAACATTACCTTCGTCCCCATGAGTTTATCATTCATACCGATCATGAGACTCTCAAGTATCTTAAGGGACAAACAAAGTTGAACAAGCGTCATGCTAAATGGAGTGAATTTATTGAGTCTTTTTCCCTATGTAATCAAACATCGTAGCGGATGCTCTTTCCCGCATATGCATGCTTGCCACGCAACTTGAGTTGGATGTCATCGGCTTTGAGCATATCAAAGACTTGTATGAGCATGATTCAACTTTTGCTACTCCTTATGCCAAGTGTTTGTCCAATACATCTTGGGAACACTATTACATTAAAGACGACTATCTTATGAGAGCTAACAAACTTTGCATCCCCGAGTCATCTCTTCGTTTGTTGCTTTTGCAGGAATCGCACGAAGGAGGCTTAATGGGACACTTCGGATGTGACAAGACATTCGCCATGCTCTCGAAGAGCTACCTTTGGCCAAAGAGGTTTCGGGACGTCAATCGTTTCACTAACCAGTGTTATACATGTCACAAAGCTAAGTCCAAAGCTCAATCTCGTGGTCTCTATATGTCTTTACCAATTCCATACCAACCATGGGAAGAAATTAGCATGGACTTTTGATGCGGAGCATCCTACGATCATCCCCATGTACACTACGACGAAACCTCGACCTCGAGCATACGCCATTGGAAACAAGGTGAACTCGTTCCTAAGTCCTTTCCCTTTCCATTCTTCCGAGACATGGTTGCTACCTAATACCAAGACAATACATGTTCTCAGGAATCAAGGAATCAAGGAGAAGGAACAACCGGCATCAAGACTTGTGCAGAGTTTCTGCCAGGCCCGGACCTTCCGGCCACAGCCCGGAACCTCCGGCCTCTGGACCTTCCGGCCAGCTCGGAACATCCGGCCCTCGCAACTCCAGCACAGATTGCGCCGCGCCAACTCTCGGCTTACACCGGAACCCACACGGAACTTCCGGAGCCCGGACCTTCCGTCCCTGCCCGTTTCATCCGGCCTGCCTGCGTGCAGAGTCTCTAGGCCGAGGCCCATGTACCTGTTTTGCCCCTCACTTACCCATTCGTGGCCCTAGACTATATATACTCCTCCACGTCCACCATTTGAGGGTCAGCGTTCGTTTAGCTAATACTCAGAGATAGAGCTTCGCTCATCCATCTGGATCTACTCCACGAGAGAGACCGCGGCCCCTCTTCGGAGAAGATCCACTTGGATTCAAGACCTCCTCGCGGAGAAGATCCCCCCGTGGATTCAAGACCTCCTCATTGAGAAGAACCAGCTACCCTTTGTATTGTCCTTAGTTGTCCGTGGATTCATGAATCGTTCTATGTACCCGAGGATCTAGCACATGTGTGACTTGTTCTTGTTAGCTTGAGTGTTCCTCTTGTGTTTCCCCTTGTTTATTCCCTCGTTTCCTTCCTCGTGTTCTTCGCGTTCTTCGTGGGATCCGCTCCTTTCGTGAAAGATCGGGCGATTAGGGTTCTACCCTACGTCATCTTGGTATCATGAGCCACGTTGATCCCGATTTCGGAGCCTCCCCTCTTCGTTTTCTAGCCTAATTTTGTTGTGTTCTTCCCCAATTTTGAAAATCCCCACCAAAAATAGCCCCCATTTTTTTGTGATTTGTTGGTTTTGTTGATTTTGATCCATGGTTTCACTATGTTATGAGTGGATCTAGCATTCCCCTTCTTTTCCCCCATTTCCATCCACGAAATCGTCTCAATTTTGACCTTGGAAATTGAGTTTTTTCAGCCCCATTCTCAGATCTGGAATTTAGGGTTCGTCCTAGAAGAAATTCCACGACCCCCGGAACTTCCGGACTCCCCCGGAACTTCCGTCCCAGCCCCGGAACTTCCGGGCTAAACAGAGAGTTTACCCAAAATCCCCCGGCTTCCCAAGACTTTTTCCGCGACCCCCGGAACTTCCGGCCACCCCCCGGAACTTCTGGCCCCAGGCCCGGAACATCCGGCCTAACCCGAAACATTGCACAGAATTTCAGCATCAGCCTTCTTCACCGTTTTCATCACAACTTTTCACTCCGAACTCCGATTTGAGTGTTCTTTGGCTCGTTTTGAAGCAATCGACGTGCCCGAGGACCTCACCTTGGTTTCACCACCTTTTGACACCATCAAATTTTGTGAATTTTCGCATCTTTGCCTAGGGCTTCCACCACATCATCCTCTACACCACCACCGACTTCCGCAACCTAACTAATTTTGTTCCCCATTGCATATGTGGTTGCTTGAGGAGTGATTTGAGTCTCCTAAGGTGTCTAGGCTACTTAGGGATGGTTGCGTCTTCATCAACCACCACTACCAACATAACTTCCGCATAGTTTTGCCCACCTCACACTTCCGCCACCCCAACCTAACCCAATTTGCTTGTGTTGTGAGTTGCGTCTCCTAAGGTGTTTCGGCTACTTAGGGACCGTGCTTCCAACTCCTACTCACATAACCAAATAACCCTCCACTTCCACATTGCCTACTCGCATAACCCATCATTGCATTGCCGCAATCCCATTGAGCTTCCTCAACACCACCACCGCATCTCGCTATCACCATTTTGACATTTGAGATTTTGAGTTCGCGGTTTTTTCGTTTCCTAAGGTGTTTCGGCTACTTAGGGACGAGTCTCCATCATCTTGGTATCTCCATCAAGATCACCACCACTCATCATCGACAAGGACGATAACCCCCATATCATCTTGGTATTGTGGTATCCCTCCATTGTGTATTCCCTTGCAATTGCATTGATAACCCCTAGCCCATTTTTCATCACTTGCCTATCGAGACTAGCCATTTGAGTATTGCCGGCAACGTTAATTGTGCACATTAGTGATCATCGAGCTACACCTCCCATTGCATACATACCATACCATAGGTATCATCTTATTATCATATCATCTCGTGTGCCTCAAGTTTGTTCCCGCATATACACAATAGCTATCTTGGTTTGTGCATTGTGCAAAAGTGGCCACACAAAAAAAGAGAATAAAGCTTTTAAGCAAAGAAAAAGAGTGAACAAAGAGCTTGTAAGCAAGTGCCATAGCATGATACCACATTGTCATATAAGATCATCTTGGATCATAACACCGCGAACCATATATACATAGCATACTTGGGATAGAAGTCGTTGCATTTTTGTCTCCTATAGGTTGTGCACAAGTGTCGTATCCGCCTATTGAGAAATCGTGCTAGCATCTCTCTAGAGTTGTGCAACAAGAGAATTTTCCGTGGATTCCAAATTTTGAGCTCATTCTTCGTTGCACGACCCCATTT
The DNA here is from genome assembly GCF_003073215.2 of Triticum urartu. NCBI lineage: Eukaryota > Viridiplantae > Streptophyta > Magnoliopsida > Poales > Poaceae > Triticum > Triticum urartu. Next base: position 204,392,363 of record NC_053022.1, on the reverse strand, counting down.
ATCTATCCGTGTGTGCGTTCCCGTGTGCCACCCATATTGCTATTGGTCTACTTGTTTCACTTGCGAATTTGTGAATCTCTTTGAACATTATTGACTCTTGCTAACATTTTACATCAAATTTTTGTGCCACTATCCTCAACGAGCTCCACCATAAGCCTTATTCATGTAGGTGTGAGAAACTAACAAGAATTGGTACCAATTGTGCTATTTCCTTGTCCACATTGGAGTGATCATTGATCCACTTTCAACTTCGGTCAAGGTACATTTGGTATTCGTTCTTCTCTTTCTACCACTCACAGTTTTCTCTTGGAGTGATGGATAGGCAAGGCATTTCATCTCAGGTCTTCGACAACAACGACGGCGTGAACAACTACATCACCGAAGCGTCAATCTTTGATCTACAATGACAAATGCAAGGCACACAATCAAGATTGCGAGAGTGCATCGAGAACCTCTCCATTGACATTCGCCACTCCAAAGCGAGGAAAAGGGACTACATCGACAACAAGCTTTCCGCACAAAAGGAGGAGCAAGATGCAAGGATGGAGGAGATTCGGGCCTTGATCAAGTCTACTTCCCCTTCGTCATCTTCAAGGCGGCGGCAAGCACATCGATCCTCTTCGGAGTGCCCAAGCGACACAAGCGCAAGTCGTCCACGTCCACAACTCCATGGCGACCACCATCACATTTGTGATCCATCTTGTCATGAAGGACATGTGCACGACGACGACAAATGACATCTACTACGAGCTCAAGTGCGATAACGACACAATCATCATGACGATGCTCGCCAAAAGCAAATGCACAAGTCCCAACAAGCCCTACTTCACGCCAAGTCCAAACATCATGACCATAAGAGAAGACCGCGAGACGAGCACAACCAAGACGGAGCTTCGGCTACACCAACCACTTCGGCATCTTCGCCAAGTGCTATCAAGGCATCTTCGCCTTTGGACGTACGACATCTTCGCCTACTCCCCATGAGTTTGCCTACATCGACACCTTCAACTACAAGGCGACCACGTACAAGCGAGGGAGACACTTCCATCTTCAGAAGCCCCTCAACGAAGATGACCGAGCATGGGAAATTCCCTTCGGTCATGGAGATGAGCTATGAGGTGCAACATCATATGGGCCTCCAACAACAAGACGGCGACAAAGATGGTCGAGCTAGGGCCATCCCCTTCGACAATGGCGACGAGCATGAACCTCTTCAACAACATGACGACGGTGCCCGTATTGGCCTCATACTCCGAGTCAAGCTACGAGACCGCACATGAGACCTTATCTTTGGTCTTAGAGCAGAGTGATGATGTGCCATCTTTGGTCTTCATCCATGGCTACGACTACGACATGATTGAGCATGGAGACATTTGCACCTACATCTCTCCGACAACGACATGTGACGAGATGCCCCAATTGCCATGTGAGGAGAGCCACCACCACATGAGTGACATGAGAAACTCCACCCTACGTGACATTGAGAGCATTTTCTATGAGAGGATGAGTGTGACCACCACTAGCCCCACACTTGAGAGCATGCCACACATCCTATGTGAGGTTGAGAGCCATTTGAGTGACTCCACGAACCATATGAGTGAGAGCATCCGAGAGGGAGTGAGTGATCCACAACACTTAGTGAGTGAGGTAGTTGACATGGCATGTGAGGCCACTTTGATTTCTAACGATTTAACCTCTACTCCTAGTGTGTTTTCTTCTTTGGTGCTAGGTCTCCTACATGACGACATGCCTACCCTCGACGAGTCCATACCTCCAATGGAGACAGTGATGGCCATGGTGGACGATGATGCACCCCCCACATGGTTCCATCAAGATGAAGATGACCACGACTCGGTCTTCGACACCTCACCTACAACACATGAGCGATGCTCCAAAGGTAACATAGGTGATGGTGCTTCTCTTGTCCCACTAGTGGACTATTTTACGAATGATTACTTGCATGATGTTGACACACCTATACCCATGCTTCATGCTAGTGCGACTTCTTCATGTCATGACTTACCTATTTATGATAAATATGATGATGAGCATGTTGATTTGCCTAGTTGTGATGCTATGCTCCGTAGGATATCATGTGAAAATTCTTTTGGTCACATCATGTTTGACAATCCATTAACCTTGTCATGTGCTATGAGTGAGATAACCCATATTGCATCATTTCAATCTCAACATAGTAACTATGCATGCCCCATTAAAATCAATCCCATTTGCACTTATGGCATAGATGACGAGATGATGGTCATTGGCCTTTGTCTTTCATGTGATGATATTGCCATGCTTCCTTTACATGATTTGTGCAATTCATCTACTATGCCATGCCATGTTCACATTGTTCCAAATATGCATTGTTTTGGATGTTGTCAATATTCTCCGTGTGATGTTTCCATTAAAGATCATGAGGAGACTCCCATAGTTTCCTCAGACATATTAAGAGATTTTGATGCATTCCATACATTTCATGATTCTCATAATTGCTTGCACCGTATGCATTCCATGAATAACAATGCTCTACATATTTCTTGTGATGCATTACACAATTTGAGTCTCCATTATGCTATACATAATAACAAACCTATCATGATGGATGACATGTTTCTATATCACGCATCTCATTTATTTGAGCATTGGATATGTTGTGCTAACCAACACAAGCACGTGCGCATCATGATGGATGATGTGTACATCTACCACGCACACACAATTTTCCCTTTGTCTTTGTTTTGTGTAGGTACTCATGTATACTTGTCAACCTCTCAATCCCAAGAGTTGACAAAACGACCTCTTGAGAGGAAAGATGACTTGGGATCCCGTGGACTATCCTTACCACCATTCTCTTTGCGTAACGACTACACGCATCTCTTTCACTTGGCTCTCACACGGCTACGGGCTATATACCGCTTGTTGCTTCATGCTCATTTTACCATGTTCACTTTGCACGCTATGCTTTCTCCTATGCCTTTGCCATGCAATTGTGACCCTTGCTTGCATCTACCCATGATTCACCATTATGCTTCTCCTATGTGTATTTCGATGCTTGGTGGAGATCCTTGTTGCTATTGCCATGTTTATCATGTACCTCGTGCTATTGATGCTTGTTGTGTTGGGAGAGTCATGACGTCCCGTTGCTATTTACATATGGCCTCTCACCAATACATTGATGATATTTTCCTCATATCTTGCCTTCATGCTTGTGATATGTCTTGTGCATTATTCATGACTACCATTTTCACACATGACATACTTGACATGATTCCTTCTAGTACGTTGCATCTTCGCACTACTAGCTTGCTTGCCTAGATTCATATGATTGCTTTCTTTGTCGCATCACCCATGTTCCATTCTTACTTGCTTTCTTGGGTTGATGACATATATGCTCGTGCCTCTCACATGATTTGTCTTGATCATTGTCTCTTGTCTCCATTAGTGGCACCTCTCATACCCCCTTGTATTGAGTGCCAACTTGCTATGCTTATTGATCATGGAGACTTGGACATATTACTTGTGATGCATGCTTGCTTGATTGAGCCTATTGTATTTGGTTGTTCTCGCATCATATGCGCCCATACTATGATATGCTCCCTTGTCCTTTCTTATGATGAGCACGATTCATACACTTGTTGGGTATCTTACCACACGAATGATAGGTTTTGCATCTCCGCTAACCTCATTTGTTTTTCCAAGTGTCTGTCATGTTCTTTCATTTTGAAGGATTCACAAGGCGATACCGTCATGAGACAATTTGGTCATGTGAAGGCATACACGATGTGCAACACAAACATTTGCGAGAATCTCCTAAAGGTGAACTCCTTCCCTTTGAGCCATCCTCAATTACGCATATTGGATGGGTCACTCTTTCATTGTTGTCTCCTTCTTGTTGTCTACATGATACATCTCGTGAACGGAGGAGCGACATGGGAGATTGGCTCCATGGACATTCAAGTTGAGGAGTGCTCGGACTTAGTGGATTCACCGTCGGACCACCACTTCTACCACAACATTGAGCTATGGTACAACACCACCCATAAAAAATTTGCATCTTATGCATGGATTGACTCACATTATGATTGCCTTGTTGCATCTTGTATCCCCATGTCATCCATGATATATGAGCTTGTGCATTTTCTTAGCATATTTGTTGTGATCTTTCTTGATGTCATATTCATACATCATGATCATATGGCCTACAATCAATTGCATGATAACTCATTCATATTGAGAATCCATTGCCATGTTCATGATTTTGATACACTGTCCCATTATGACATCATTTTGCACCGTCATTGCATTGACCATATTAACAACACATTTGTGTGCACAATGAATGCTTTTGCTCCCATTAATGCTTTGCATATCATTCTATATCATCTTACTATGCTCCATGCGCTTTGTCACAAACAATCTTGCCGCACAGACTCTTTCTTACATGATGGACACTTTGTGTGCGCTAACCATTATATTTCTGAGTGTTGTTTGTGTTTGCTATTTTTGCATGTATACCACTCCGGCGACACCTTGGAGTACTTGGATTGCGCAATGTCTTCAACTCGTTCCAACTACAAGTCCATCCACAATGACCGTTTCCTTGGTGATGAGGATCATGATCCGAGGTCGGATCTTTCCCAAGGGAGGGGAGATGATGCGGAGCATCCTACGATCATCCCCATGTACACTACGACGAGACCTCGACCTCATTGGACACAAGGTGAACTCATTCCTAAGTCCTTTCCCTTTCCATTCTTCCGAGACATGGTTGCTACCTAATGCCAAGACACTACATGTTCTCAGGAATCAAGGACTCAAGGAGAAGGAACAGCCGGCATCAAGACTTGTGTAGAGTTTCTGCCAGGCCCGGACCTTCCGTCCCTGCCCGGAACTTCCGGCCTGCCTGCGTGCAGAGTCTCTGGGCCAAGGCCCATGTACCTGTTTTGCCCCTCACATAACCATTCGTGGCCCTAGACTATAGATACTCCTCCACCTCCACCATTTGAGGGTCAGCGTTCGTTTAGCTCATACTCAGAGATAGAGCTTCGCTCATCCATCCGGATCTACTCCACGAGAGAGACCGCGGCCCCACTTGGATTCAAGACCTCCTCGCGGAGAAGATCCCCCCGTGGATTCAAGACCTCCTCATGGAGAAGAACCGGCTACCCTTTGTATCGTCCTTAGTTGTCCGTGGATTCGTGTATCGTTCTATGTACCCAAGGATCTAGCACATGTGTGACTTGTTCTTGTTAGTTTGAGTGTTCCTCTTGTGTTTCCCCTTGTGTTTTCCCTCGTTTCCTTCCTCGGGTTCTTCGCGTTCTTCGTGGTAGCCGCTCCTTTCGTGAAAGATCGGGCGATTAGGGTTCTACCCTACATCAACTTTGTACTTGGTTTGCCTAGAACTCGAAATGGGAAAGATTCCATATTTGTCGTTGTGGACCGTTTCTCAAAAATGGCACATTTTATTCTTGCCACAAGATAGACGATGCTTCACATGTTTCTAATCTCTTTTGTAGGGAAATTTAGCGTCTCCATGGTGTGCCTAAAACCATCGTCTCGGACCGCAAGAACATCGACAACGTCAAGAACAACAACTTTGTGATGCTCAAGCTCTTGAGGCGCAACAAGCTCTACGCGATTCGAGTTGATCCATTGCCGACCGAGGCAGACAAGCCCGTGAACAAGAGGAAGCACTTCGCGAAGAAATTCAAGAACGACGATTTCAAGCTCGCATGCATCGTCTAGTTCCTCCTCGAGCTCGACGCGCTCCTCCACAAGCTCGCCAAGACCATCAAGTCCATCAAGAGTATGAAGACAATGGGAATCCTCCGCGACAAGAGCAACAAGAGGTTGACAATCCTCCGCGACAAGAGCAACACGAGGTTGACAACCCTCAGCGTCAAGAGCACCACGAGTTGAACAATCATCTACAACATGGGCGTCATCATACCCGACCCCAACACAATGAAGAGCAACGCTACGGCAAGCTCAAGTTCACCATGCCCAAGTTCAACGGAAGCAACGATCCCGAAGAATACCTTTCATGGGCATTGAAAGTTGACAAGATCTTCCGTTTGCACAATTATGAAGAAGAGAAGAAGATCGCGATGGCATCCCTTGAGTTCCAAGACTATGTCCTCATTTGGTGGGAATAAATCATAAAGCGCCGCGAGGCAAGAGGTGAACCACCCATCAGTACATGGGCACAAATGAAGGATGTCATGAGAGCACGCTTCGTGCCTATCTAATACAACCGCAACCTCTTCAAGAAACTCCAACAACTCAAGCAAGGAACCAAGAGCATTGAAGAATACTACAAGGAGATGGAGATTGCAATGATAAGAGCCAATGTGACAGAAGATTATGAGCAAACAATGGCACGTTTCTTGAATGGACTCAATCATCCTAGTGCACCAAGATCGCCGACTTCCAACTATACTCAAATCTCATGGAGCTAGTGCACCAAGCTACCAAAGCGGAACGTCAAGTGCAAGATGATTTCAAGTATGCCAAGTTCTCATCCAAGTCCGACGGCTTCTCCAATAACCAAGCTTCAACGACTCGAACACTGACTACAAGACCCTCTACTTCCAACATCGACAAGTCAACTTCCATGAAAGCTTTGCCAACTACAAGCAATCCTAATACGAGCAACTTCAAGCCAAGAGCTTCATCATCATCAACCCCTACCGATGAGACCGTCAAGACGAGTTCCTTCAAGTGTTTGACTTGTGGCGGCAGAGGCCACAAGTCCTATGAGTACACCAACAAGCGCACCATGATCTTCAACGACGATTGCACTTATGATTCCATGAGCGAAGGAGAAATGGAAGCCCTTGAGCAAGGCGCCATGCACCGCCAAGTGAACAATGAAGACGAACAAGTCTTTTGTGATGAAGACTCAAGTCCCGCACTAGTTGTCTCCAAAGTCATCACTCTCCAACATCACCAAGAAGAAGAGCAACGATGCCACATATTCCACACCAAGGCCGGCATGAATGGACGATCCGTCAAGGTCATCATCGATGGAGGGAGTTGTCACAATCTCACAAGTGAAGAACTTTGCTCCAAGCTCCAATTGCCCAAGACGAAGCACCCACATCCATACAAAGTGCAATGGCTTAGTGACTCCGGCACTATCCAAGTCGAGCACCGAGTACAAGTCTCCTTCAAAATTGGCGCCTACGAAGACACCTTGGAGTGTGACGTCATCCCAATGACCGTTTGTCATCTTCTCCTTGGACGGCCATGGCAATTCGATAGATGAGTAGTCCACAATGGGCGTACAAACCACTATAGCTTCAAGATGCAAGGAAAGGAGTTTGTGTTACACCCTATGTCTCCAAGCCAAGTGATCGCCGATAAGCAAGCCACCCATCGTGGAGAGAATGGTGAGAGAGTGAGCCACCAAAAAGAGAGTGAGCGCCACAAGCCCAAATTGAGTGCCTCCACAATGAGCGAAAACAAGAACCTAGTTCTATTTGCCACCAAACATGAGATGAGAGAAGTGTGTGAGAACCCAGCTAGTGTCCTACACTACGTCCTCGTGTGCAAGGACAATGCACCACAAACTAACACATCTCACACTCTTCCTCTAGTGTTGTCTTCTCTTTTGCAGGAATTTCAAGATGTTTTCCCCGATGAGCTACCGCCAGGACTACCTCCACTACGAGGCATTGAGCACCGCATCGACCTCATCCCCGGAGCACCACTTCCGAACAAAGCTCCCTACCGCGTCGACCCCGAAGAAACCAAAGAAATTCAAAGGCAAGTAAAGCATCTCAAAGACCATGGACATGTGCGTGAAAGATTGAGCCCTTGTGCCGTTCCGGTCATTCTTGTGCCAAAACGTGACGGTAGTTTTCGCATGTGCTCCGATTGTATTCCTATCAATGCTATCACCGTTTGTTATAGGTATCCCATTCCATGCCTAGATGATATGCTAGATGAGCTTGGTGGTGCCACTATATTTTCCAAAATTGATCTTAAGAGTGGTTACTATCAAATCCGCATACAAGAAGGCGATGAATGGAAAACCGCCTTCAAAACCAAATTTGGTTTGTATGAGTGGTTAGTCATGCCTATGGGTCTCTCAGAAGCACCGGTCACTTTTATGCGCCTTATGAATCATGTCTTTCGCCCTTACATTGGTATATTTGTTGTGGTTTACTTCGATGACATTCTTGTGTTTAGCAAATGTATCAAAGAGCATGTCACCCATGTCCGCACCGTTTTGCAAACTCTTAGGAAAGAGCGTCTCTATGCAAATATGGAGAAATGCCTTTTTGGTGTTGATAAGCTCGTTTTCTTGGGTTTTGTTGTCTCTTCTATGGGTGTTCATGTAGATGAGTCCAAGATCAATGCTATTAAGACTTGGCCGCAACCAACCAACTTGCATCAAGTGCGTAGTTTCCTTGGTCTTGCGGATTTCTATCATCGCTTTGTGAAGAATTTTAGCACCATTGCTTCGCCTTTGCATGCTTTGAGTAAGAAGAATGCGCCGGTTGTCTGGGGACCATCCCAAGATACCGCATTCAATGAGCTTAAGAATTTTCTTACTCATGCTCCCGTGCTTGCTTTACCCAACTTCGACAAACCTTTTGAGATTCATTGCGATGCTACTGGTAATGGCATAGGAGGTGTGTTAACGCAAGAGAAGCGTCCCATAGCTTACTTTAGTGAGAAACTTTCCGGAGCGCAACTCTATTATCCCATCTATGACACAGAGCTATATGCTTTAGTCCGTGTTTTACATGAATGGGAACACTACCTTCGTCCCCATGAGTATCATTCATACCGATCATGAGACTCTCAAGTGTCTTAAGGGTCAAACTAAGTTGAACAAGCGTCATGCTAAATGGAGTGAATTCATTGAGTCTTTTCCCTATTTCATCAAGTACATCAAGGGTAAAGAAAACATCGTAGCGGATGCCCTTTCCCGCATTTGCATGCTTGTCACACAACTTGAGTTAGATGTCATTGGCTTCAAGCATATCAATGACTTGTATGAGCATGATGAAACTTTTGCCACTCCTTATGCCAAGTGTTTGTCGAATACATCTTGGGAACGCTATTACATCAAAGACGGCTATCTTATGAGAGCTAACAAACTTTGCATCCCCAAGTCGTCCCTTCATTTGTTGCTTTTGCAGGAATCGCATGGAGGAGGCTTAATGGCACATTTCGGACGTGACAAGACGTTCGCCACGCTCTCGAAGAGCTACTTTTGGCCAAAGATGTTTTGGGACGTCAATCGCTTCACCAACCGATGTTCGACATGTCGCAAAGCTAAGTCCAAAGCTCAATCTCATGGCCTCTATATGCCTCTACCGATTCCATACCAACCATGGGAAGACATTAGCATGGACTTCGTACTTTGTTTGCCTAGGACTCGCAATGGGAAAGATTCTATATTTGTCGTTGTGGACCATTTCTCAAAAATGGCACATTTTATTCCTTGTAACAAGATAGATGATGCTTCACATGTTGCTAATCTCTTTTGTAGGGAAATATTGTGTCTACATGGTGTGCCAAAGACTATCGTCTCGGACCGCGACGTCAAGTTCTTGAGGTACTTTTGGAAGACATTATGCGCCAAGCTCAGAATCAAGCTTCTATTCTCCACGGCCTATCATCCACAAACCGATGGCCAAACAGAGGTGACAAAATGCATGCTCTCCACCCTTCTTCGCGTGCTAATCAAGAAGAACATCAAGGAGTGGGAGGAGTGCTTACCCATCGCCGAGTATGCCTACAACCGCGCAAGACATTCGACTACCGGCAAGTCCCCCTTCGAGGTTGTCTACGGCTTCAACCCGTTGTCCCCATTGGACACCCTACCTCTACCACTCCACGAGCACACAAACATGGACGCGAGTGACCGAGCCAACCACCTCAAGAAGATGCATGAAGACACAAGGCACACCATTGAGCTCCAAGTACAATGACTCGCGACCAAGCTCAACGTCAATAAGAATCACATGATATTCAACATTGGAGATCTTGTGTGGATACACCTTCGCAAGGAACGCTTCCCCAACTAACGCATGTCCAAGCTACTACCACGAGCCGATGGACCATTCAAGGTGCTTGCACGCTACAACAACAACGCATAGAAGATCGACATCCCACGTGACAAGTACTCCGTGAGCGACATCTTCAACGTCAAAGATCTCTCCCTGTACAATGGTGATGAGGATTTTGATCTGAGGTCGGATCTTCCCCAAGGGAGGGGAGATGTTGTGGAGCATCCCAAGGTCATCCCCATGGACCTACCATCGCCTCATCAAGTGCCTAGTGGACCCATGACTCGATCACGTGCAAAAGCTCTTGAAACCGAGGTGACATCTCTCCTCTCGCAATTCCACTTCGATGCACATGAAGCATGGCTACTACCTCATATGTATACTTCGTGCATACTCAGGTACCATGGAGAAGCTAAGGAGCAAGGACAAGAAGAAGAGGAAGATGGACGAGAAGACGGACAAGAAGGAGGGCTGAAGGAAAAGTCCCAGCCACCGGACGACTGGCCAGGACCGGACGTCCGGTGCCTGAAGCATCAGCCGAGCCCCAGCTAGCGGACGTCCGCTCCAGACCGGATGACCGGTGCCCCTGCACCCGCAGAAAACGAGCGGACGTCCGGTCCGGACCGGACGACCGGCGCACCTGCATCCGAACCAACATCATCGGAAGTCCAACGTTTTCGGACGTCCGGCACCCCCATCACCGAGCAGTGGATGTCCGGAGGACACCAGAGGACCGGCCGCTCCTGAGACACCGGACGACCGGCCACCAGCGGACGTCCGATACCTGGCTGCGTCCAGATTCGGGCCCGAGGCCCATGTACTCCTACTTTCGCCCCCATTTGCACTTAGACTATATATAGACCTCATATTCATTCTAGTTAGGGTTAGCAATTGTTTAGCTCATATTTGTGAGAGAGCTTTGCTCATCCCCTTGGTTACCTTCTCCTCGGAGATTCGAGCCTCCAACAGAGAAGATCCCCCAAGCGGATACAAGACCTCCTTGCAGAGAAGAACATCAAGACCCCCTCTTGGGCGGCCCCATCAAGACCTCCTTACGGAGAAGACCGGTTACCGTGTATCGTCCTTAGTTGTCCGTGGATTCGTGTATCTCTACCGATGTACTCGAGGATCTAGCCCATGTGTGACTTATTCATGTCGGTTTAGTGTTTCCTCTCGTGTTTCTTGTTGTGGTTTCTCTCCGTTCTTCCCCGTTGATAGAGGCAAAGCTGTCCCGATGTTTCGATGAGATGGTGGCTATCGTTTTCGGTGGGAGTCGACCTTGACGATCCGACTACGAATGTGCGAGACGTCGCGCCGTAGCAATCGCTAAACCAACTTCCGAGGGGTTATTGACCACGCCGGAGCACGGTCAACCTGACCACGAGGGTCGGTTTCCTGCAAGAAAACGAAAAACAAGCAAGAATCTGAGAATGCAATCTAGATATTGCGAATATAAGATGAAAGCTTTATTGATCAAGGTGGGGTTCTGTGACGTCTTGGTCTGGTTGTTGGACACAAACGAAGTACGAGAAGTTGCAGCTATGGCGAACTTTTAATCTAAACAAAACCCAAAGTCTAATCGATGCCCTAAGGGCTGTATATATGGAGGAGAGAGGGGGAATTTCGTGGCCCTTGGTGGAGGGGTCCGAAACCAACCCTAACTCCTGTTTCCCCACACATACGGACTCTTAAAACAGCCTATACATAAGTACTTCGAAAATACATGGGCCTGGCCCAATAATAAGGTGACGCAGGACCTAGAATAGCCTCTGGAAGAAATTTATGAAGTGGCATCTTGTATATTTCGTCCCATGCTTCATACACTCATTATGGTGGCTTCAGAGTCCGGGAATCATCACTCGTAACTCCGTTATTGTTCCCCTTGCGCATGCCGTCATCTCCATGCTTGAACTTGCTCCCAGGTTCATCTTTCTTGTCCAAGCTAGGCCCTTCATTGTAAGCAAAACAAATGTATCCAATTTAGGCAGCATCATATTCTCATGAACATTAGAATCGTTACCAAGAAACGGAAGTACCTGATAATTCAATTGGCGTGCGCGAGCTCTAGTAATTGGTCCCGTATGTATAGCAGCAGGGGCTGTGTGTGTAACAATGGTATTGATGTCCTCATCATCCTCCCCTTCTTGAAATGAAGTCATCCTCGACGAAAGTTCATCGTCCTCATCCAAATAAGGCTTCAAATCTGCAATGTTAAAAGTGGGACTAACCCCAAAATCTGCAGGCAGCTCAAGTTTATATGCATTATCATTTATTTTCTCTAACACCTTAAAAGGACCATCAGCACGTGGCATTAGCTTTGATTTGCGCAAATTAGGAAATTTATCCTGATGCAAATGTAACCAAACAAGATCTCCAGGTGCAAACACAACATGTTTTCTACCCTTATCTCCAGCAAGTTTATATTTAGCATTCATACTCTCAATGTTTTCCTTAGTTAACTCATGCATTTTTAAAATCAATTCAGCACGTTCTTTAGCAACAAAATTAAGCTTCTCCAAAGATGGAAGAGGCAACAAATCAATAGGTGCACGAGGTAGGAAACCATACACAATTTCAAAAGGGCACATCTTAGTAGTAGAATGCAATGAATGATTATAAGCAAATTCAATATGAGGCAAGCATTCTTCCCACAATTTCTTTTTATTCTTCAAAACAGCCCTAAGCATAGTAGACAATGTTCTATTGAGTACTTCAGTTTGTCCATCGGTTTGGGGGTGACAAGTAGTACTAAAGCAGTTTAGTCCCCAACTTAGCCCATAAACATCTCCAAAAGTGGTTAAGAAATTTAGTATCACGATCTGAAACAATAGTATTTGGCACACCATGCAAGCGAATAATTTCATGAAAGAGCAAATCAGCAACATTAACAGCATCATCGCTTTTATGACATGGTATAAAGTGTGCCATTTTCGAGAACCTATCCACGACAACAAATATGATATCCCTCCCCTTCTTTGTTCGAGGTAAAGCTAAAAAAAGTCCATAGATATATCCTCCCAAGGAACACTAGGTACAAGCAAAGGCATATATAAACCATGAGGATTTAGTCGTGACTTAGCTTTTTGACATGTAGTGCAGCGAGCAACAAAACGCTCAACATCCCGTCTCATCTTTGGCCAAAAGAAATGTGTAGCAAGTATATCCTCCGTCTTCTTGACTCCAAAGTGTCCCATTAATCCTCCTCCATGCGCCTCCTGCAACAACAAAAGACGAACAGAGCTAGCTGGAATGCATAGCTTGTTAGCATGAAACACTAATCCATCGTTAAGAACGAACTTGTTCCAAGTTCTCCCTTCCTTACAATTCTGCAATACATCTTTAAATTCAGCATCATGCACATATTGATCTTTGATGGTCTCCAAACCAAATATTTTAAAGTCAAGTTGTGAAAGCATAGTATAACGACGAGACAATGCATCCGCAATAACATTTTCTTTACCCTTCTTGTGTTTAATGACATAAGGAAAAGTCTCAATGAATTCAACCCATTTAGCGTGTCTACGGTTCAGTTTTGCTTGACTTTTAATGTGTTTCAAAGATTCATGATCAGAATGTATAACAAATTCCTTGGGCCATAAATAATGTTGCCATGTTTTTAAGGTCCGAACAAGAGCATATAATTCTTTGTCATAAGTAGAATAGTTCAGACTAGGCCCACTCAATTTTTCTGAAAAGTATGCAACAGGTTTGCCATCTTGTAATAACACACCTCCTAATCCAATTCCACTAGCATCACATTCAAGATCAAAAGTCTTATTAAAATCAGGAAGTTGGAGTAAAGGACCATGTGTCAACTTATCTTTCAATACCGTGAAGGCTTCTTCCTGTGTGGTACCCCAAACAAAAGGCACATCCTTCTTTGTAAGATCGTTGAGAGGCGCAGCAATGGTGCTGAAATCTCTCACAAAACGCCTATAGAAACCAGCGAGGCCAAGGAAACTCCTCACTTGTGTGACTATTTTGGGTTGCGGCCAACTCTCAATAGCTTCAATCTTGTCTTTATCAACTTCAATTCCCTGTGGAGTAACCACATAGCCAAGAAAAGATACTCAGTCGGTGCAAAAGGAGCACTTTCCAAGGTTACCAAACAAATGTGCATCACGTAGAGCAATAAAAACAACACTTAAATGTTCCGAATGTTCCTCCAAATATTTGCTATAAATCAAAATATCATCAAAGTAATGTACCACAAATCGTCCAATAAAAGCACTTAAAACTTCATTCATTAACCTCATGAAAGTACTAGGTGCATTAGTTAAACCAAAAGGCATGACTAACCACTCATATAATCCAAACTTAGTTTTAAATGTTGTTTTCCATTCATCTCCCAATTTCATACGAATTTGATGGTATCCACTACGCTAATCAACTTTGGAGAATATTATAGATCCACTCAATTCATTAAGCACATCATCTAGCCTAGGAATAGGATGACGATAACGAATAGTAATATTATTAATGCCTCTACAATCAATGCACATACGTGACGTACCATCCTTTTTCAGCACTAAAATGATAGGAACAGCACAAGGACTAAGGGACTCGTGTATATAACCTTCGTCGAGCAGTTCTTGTACTTGATGCATAACCTCCTTCGTCTCCTCTGGATTGGTACGGTATGGTGCACGGTTGGGTAATGATGCACCGGGAATTAAGTCAATTTGATGCTCAATCCCTCGAATAGGTGGTAATCCCGGTGGCATGTCTTGTGGAAAGACGTCAGCGAACTCCTGCAAAATGTTAGTGACAGCAGGAGGCAAAGAGGAAGGCACGTCCTCGAATGAAAATAATGCCTCTTTGCACAAAAAATCATAGCAAACAAATTTGCTAAAATCTAAATCATCAATATCAGATTTGGTGGCAAGTAAACATGCACTTTTCAATTTAATTTTAGAAGCAACACTAGATGGTTTATTATTAGGCTGCATTTGTTGCTCAAATTCTTTTGCCACAATCTGATTTTCACTTTTTTTCTGTTTTGCTTTATTAGCTCTATTAATATCATCTTTCAAAATGGAATCAGGAGTCATATGAAGCAAAGTAATATTTTTATCCTTATGAACTAGAGTATACTGATTGTTTCTACCATGGTGTACAGAATTTTTATCAAATTGCGATGGTCTACCAAGTAATAAGGAACATGCTTGCATAGGTACCACATCACAATCAACATAATCAGCATATGTAGAGATACTAAAATGCACACGAACAGTACGTGTTACCTTAACCTTGCCGCTGTTGTTAAACCATTCGATGTAGTAAGGATGTGGATGTGGTCTTGTGGTGAGAGATAGCTTCTCCACCATATCCATGCTAGCCAAGTTATTCCAGCTCCCTCCATCTATGATGACGCAAACAGAATGTTCCTTCACAACTCCCTTTGTATGGAACAGATTATGCCTCTGATTTTGCTCAGCTTGTGCAACCTGCACACTCAAAACACGTTGAGCAACTAAACATTCATACCTGTCAGCATCTTCAGCAGCCATGAATTGCGTTTCATGATCAGAATCCTCTACACCGTGTTCTTCATGTGTAATAAGTGCTAAAGTCTCCTCATCATAGTCACTAGCAGACTCATACCCACAATCCTCAGTAGCAATCATCACACGCTGAGATTGACATTCTCTCACAAAATGTCCTCTTCCCTTACAACGACGACAAATAATATCACTTGTGTGCCCTCTTGATGCCATGGAAGAAGAAGAGCTCTGCGCAGGTCCGGCAGGTGTGCTCTTGGCAAATAGTGGTGGTTGTGCCTGCTTTCTTGTATCACGGCTGGAGGTGGCACCTGATGGAGGTGCTGGTGGAGTGGAAATAGAGGATGCACGTGGTGTCCATGATGAAGATCGACCTTCAGAAAAGTTAGTTCGTGCCAATGCCTGTCGATCCTGCACTTCATGTTCAGCTTTACAAGCCAGATGGAATAAACGAGTGATATTAGTATACTCCTTATACTCTAGAATGGTTTGAATCTCTCTATTTAATCCACCCATAAAACGTGCAAGCATAGCTTCATTCTCCTCAACAATACCACATCTAATCATGCCAGTTTGTAATTCCTGATAATATTCTTCTACGGAATTTTTTCCTTGTCTTAAACGTTGCAATTTTTGAAGTAATTCACGTTGATAATATGGTGGAACCCAACGAGTACGCATAGCAGTTTCCAAAGCAGCCCAAGTAGCTGGAATAGGATATAATCTACAATGCTCAGACCACCAAACACATGCAAAACTAGTGAATGCACAAACAGCAGCAGGAGCATGTCTCTCCTCGGGATATTGTAAACATGTAAATCATTTTTCAGTTTCTAACTCCCAAGTAAGATATATATCAGGAACATATCTACCCTCAAATGGTGGAATATTCAATTTTAGTTTAGGGAGATGGTCATGATCTCGTACCTGAGGGTGAGCCCTACCATTGACATTATTTGCATGTGGATGACCTGGTGGTTGCTGTGCTGGTGGTGGCACGTAGTTCTGATTTTGATCAACCTCATCCTCGTAATCTCCCGCAAAATCATCATCCTTCGCATCAGCAGCAGGAGCCACAGAAGTTTCAACAGCAGCACCAATAGTTTGGCCAGGTGCAAGAGGGAGACGGCTCGCTCGGCGGAGGGCTGTATCGCGATGTGTAGGTAGTCATTGTTGTTGTTGTTGTAGAGGTGCGTTAGGTGCAGCCGGTGGTGGTGGTGGAAGACGCGCGAGCAATTCATTGAACCTGTTATCGAGCTTTGTTTCGAACGTCTTCTCCATGCCATCTATCTTCTCCATGGCCTCATCAAATCTGTTTAGCACATCTTGCACTTCTCCACTCATCATTTGCTGAAATTTATCATGCAACTCCTTATTCGTCATGTTCTCCCAGTCAGTCTCGTCGGCTTGTGATCCTGCCATGGTTAGCAACAATAGAAACACACAAGAATATGATCCTACAGACTACTAACAAGAGGTGGTGGTGGTGTCACAAATCCGTCAAGAAAATCTCAAATTCTTACCAGTTCTTACCCAGCAGCAGGCGGTGATCGGCAACCGTCGTAGTCACAACTCTCAAAGCTTGGATAGAGCGATTACCAGGGGGAGTTAAGCGCACGACATAGATGTATGTGGAGCTGGGAAGGCTTATAATATGGTAGCAAAAAGGGTCAGCAATAATCAATTCAGAGATGCAAAGTTGAATAAACGCTCAACGACGGTACTGTGCTGGTCCTAGGCTAGACCGTGCTAGAGACGCGAGCCTAGAACACTAACAATGGAGGAGCACACTCTGAATTTTTTTTCTTTTTTTTTCACTTTTTTTGCACTTTTTTGTCCTCTTTTTTTTTCCTCCGCAACAATTTCTTTTCGAAAAAGTCTGCAAATGGTCTAAAAACTGCCTAGCCAAAATTTTCCAGACTATTTTTTTGAGTTTGGAACTATTTTTCTTCTGCGGGTAGCACGTAATCTCGGGAGTCCTACTCTGTCACGACTCAGAATATGGCGTGGTCTGGAACTCGAAAACAAAGCAACAAATACTGGACTCGGACTAGGACTGGTGGCGAAGATGAATCTGGTGGAACTCGGACTGTCGTGGTATATCTGGACTCGGATTGGTGATGGTATATGGCGATGGTATATCTGGACTCGGATTGGTAGTTGTATATGGCGATGGTATATGTGGACTCGGATTGGTGGTGGTATATGGCAGCGGCGATGTATATGGTGGGGTGGTGGTATATGGTAATGATGATGACGATGGTGCGGCGGCGGCGTGACAACCTGTGAACAGAACTCGAAACTCTAAGGGACTAGACGCTAAGACCAACAACTCGACACGACGATGCAAAGGCTCAGATTGGTTCGGATATGATGACCTAACCCTAATATTTGTTTTGGCTTTTTCGTGGACTATAGGTATGAAGAACAGACTCGACCTAAACTATGAAAAACTGTAAAATCTCACCGAGCAACCTGGAAATCTGATACCACTTGATAGAGGCAAAGGTGTCCCGATGTTTCGATGAGATGGTGGCTATCGTTTTCGGTGGGAGTCGACCTTGACGATCCGACTACGAACGTGCGAGACGTCGCGCCTTAGCAATCGCTAATCCAACTTCCAAGGGGTTATTGATCACGCCGGAGCACGATCAACCTGACCACGAGGGTCTGTTTCCTGCAAGCAAACGAAGAACAAGCAAGAATCTGAGATTGCAATCTGGATATTCCGAATATAAGATGAAAGCTTTATTGATCAAGGTGGGGTTCTGTGACGTCTTGGTCTGGTCGTTGGACACAAACGAAGTACAAGAAGTTGCAGCTATGGTGAACTTTTAATCTAAACAAAACCCAAAGTCTAAGCGATGCCCTAAGGGCTGTATATATGGAGGAGAGAGGGGGAATTTCGTGGCCCTTGGTGGAGGGGTCCGAAAGCAACCCTAACTCTTGTTTCCCCACACATACGGACTCTAAAAAAGCCTATACTTAAGTACTTCAAAAATACAAGGGCCTGGCCCAATAATAAGGTGACGCAGCACCTAGAATAGCCTCTGGACGAAATTTATGAAGTGGCATCTTGTATATTTCGTCCCATGCTTCATACACTCATTATGGTGGCTTCAGAGTCCGGGAATCATCACTTGTAACTCCGTTATTGTTCCCCTTGCGCATGCCATCATCTCCTTGCTTGAACTTTCTCTAAGGTTCATCTTTCTTGTCCAAGCTAGGCCCTTAATTTGTAAGAAAAACAAATGTATCCAATTTAGGAAGCATCATATTCTCATGAACATTAGAATCGTTACCAAGAAATGAAAGTACCTGATAATTCAATTGGCGTGCGCGAGCTCTAGTAATTGGTCCAGTATGTATAGCAGCAGGGGCTGTGGGTGTAACAATGGTATTGATGTCCTCATTGATGAAGCTATGTACCTAGGATAGGGGCATGGACCTGTCCTAAGTACCCTATCCAAGGACATCCCTAGAAGAAGTCACCTTTCAATCGACTTGGAGGTAGCCCACTCGACAGATTCAAGACACTCGACCACGAAGCAATCACTCGACCAAATTCCTACCACTCGACTGCCAGGAGATCTAAAGTCACCCTGCACGCAAACGGTCGGTCATTAAGTAGCTTTTATGGTCATCATAGCACTTTATTAGGGGCGTTACCAGTAACCCCCAGTCTTAATGTACTTTAAACCTTGCATTACTAAGGGCTGGAGGGGCCTGGCGAACTCTATATAAGCCACCCCCCTCCTCAGTATCAAGGGTTGGCACCCCTGTTATTCATACACACATAATTCAATCGACCGCCTCCGGGCACGGAGACGTATGGCTGTTACTTCCTCCGAGAAGGGCCTGAACTCATAATCCTCGTGTGCTTACAACTCCTCCATAGCTAAGATCTAGCCTCTCCATACATACCCCCCTACATCACTGTCAGAGTTAGAACCACGACAGTTGGCGCCCACCGTGGGGCTAGGAGTCTTAGCGCCTAGTTTGAGAAGTTGTGATTTTTTCCGATCTCCTTGATCATGGTTTCGAGCGGAGCTTTGGTGGAGGGCCGCGAGATCTGTCTCGGCGTGCTCACATTCATCGCCGACGAATCCGCTTGGCTTCAGGGGGCTCCACTCGACGTCGACGCGCTCCCCGTCCACGGGGCGACGCACTTTCGCGCATGCGTCCGTGGTGTCCTCCTGCGGCACCCGTCGACCCAGTATCGGTCCGCTCCTGTGGCATCTCCCCGCCCTGTTTCTCGCTGGCACAAGTGCTCCGGTCGGTCGAGGCTTCAGAGGTGGGTGAGGCATGCAGTGGCCCACCAGTCGGCCACCCCACAAGTCGCGGCAATCGAGCCCGACGAATCCCTCTACGGCCTGTTCGACCTGTCGACTGTATCCGCAGAGACCGCATCCAAATGCGACAGCAGTGACCTAGCTGCAGAGGTTCTGGTGATCGATGGGCCACACAGTCCTCCTGGTTTCCCCCGCGCTGATGGAGGCGCGGATGGGGGCGACCCGTCGCGTCCTCACGAGGAGTATCTACCCGAGCCTCTCACGCCGTTGCAGCGGGAGGAACTTCGCCGCCGGAACATGGATGCACTCCACACTCCTATCGTTGGAGAAACCCCCGAGGCCCGAGCCTTGGAGCACGCACGCTTGGCTAACTTGGCCGAGCGCACTCGACTGGAGAATCTCCAGCGAATACTCGACGGGCGAGCGCGTCAACGGGCTCCAGAATCCAGTCGACGTCAACTCTTTCCGCCCCCATTGGTATATTGAACTCCGATTCAGAATTTGGCGGCTGTGGTCCGTATAGCAGAGTCGATTCAGCCCTCCCAGTCAGAGGCTGGCAGAGGCTTGTTGCAAATCAGAGCGTTGCTCCGGGCAGCGGGAGACCAGAGTTCTGCTGTTTCTCAGTCACAGAACAGGATCCACAGTCGATCCGTTGCAGCAGATACAGTCCAGTCAGCTCACAGCCCAAGATCGCCTCCGAGGCGTGATTGACGTGGAGACTCGCGTGATCAGTACGGAAGGAATGAGCAGTATGATCACCGATTCGATCGTGATGATCGACGTCGAGTGCCAAGCCCTCCCCCGAGGAGTAGATCATATGTGCCTCGACAGCAGGTGGACAGACGCCCTCATAGTCTTGGGCGGAGAATTCCAGTCGACCCCAGGGAACCAAGCTTTGATGCGAGAGCCATTCTCGTTCAAGGTTTGGTCGACAGGAATAGAGCTCACCGAGAAGGCCACGACAAAGATGCACCTACCAGTAGCAGAGTACATGTTTCAGAGCCAGAGTGTTTCAGTCGAGCCATCAGAGCCGCTGTAATTCCTCCCAACTTCAGGTTGGCGACTGGAGTTAGTAAGTTCACCGGTGAGTCCAAGCCCGATACTTGGCTCGAAGATTACCGAGTGGCTGTCCAGATTGGCGGTGGGAACGATGAGGTAGCCATAAAGCACCTACCTCTCATGTTAGAAGGCTCGGCCAGAGCGTGGGTGAATCAGTTAGCACCCAGCAGCATTTACACTTGGGAGGATCTCTCCCGAGTGTTTGTCACCACATTTGAAGGAACATGCAAGCGACCTGTAGGCCTTACGGAATTGCGGTCATGCGTGCAGAGGTGGATCACATTGCATCACACAGTTGAAAATGTACCAGATCATCAAGCAGTTTGTGCCTTTAAAGAAGGCGTTAAGTACAGAGAATTGAATCTGAAGTTCGGTCGAACCGCAGAGATGTCTCTGAATCGGATGATGGAGATTGCCACCAAATACGCTAATGGTGAAGATGAGGATCGGATCCGGAGTGGCAAGCATAAAGCAGTCATCTAGGAAACCGGAGGAAATTCCAGTCGAAAACAGAAGCGGAAAGCCGAGCCAGCCACTCCTGGGGAGGCCCTGGCCGTAACCCAGGGAAAATTTAAGGGAAAACCCAAAGGACCTTGGAACCCCAAGAAAGTTAAAGACCAAGATGGAAATGATGTTTTGGATCTACCGTGTCACATCCACACCAAGAAAGATGAAGAGAGTAAACTCATTTACCCAAAGCATACCACTCGACAGTGTCGGCTTCTAATCCAGCAGTTTCAGGGCAAGCAGTCCAAAGATAAGGAAAAGGAGTCGGACAAAGTTGAGGACAAGGAAGATAGTGGCGATGGGTAACCCCAGGTCAATTCCACCCTGATGATTTTTGCTGATGTTGAGAGCAAAAGTCGACTGAAGGTTATTAACCATGAGGTAAATATGGTTGCTCCGGCAACACCCAATTATCTGAAGTGGTCCCAGACTGCCATCACATTCGACCAGTCTGATCACCCTACACACATTGCCACCCCTGGGAGGCAAGCTCTGGTGGTCGACCCAGTTGTCGAAGGCACTCGACTGACCAAAGTTCTGATGGATGGAGGCAGCGGTTTGAACATACTGTATGCAGAAACATTGAAAGGGATGGGCATTCCAATGTCTAGGCTCAGCACCAGTAACATGAGTTTCCATGGAGTCATTCCTGGGAAGAAAGCTGAGTCACTCGGCCAAATTGCTCTTGATGTGGTTTTCGGTGATTCCAAGAATTACTGCAAGGAAAAGTTGACATTCGAAGTTGTGGATTTCCAATGTGCTTATCACGCTATTTTGGGCAGGCCAGCTTATGCACGCTTCATGGCTCGACCATGTTATGTGTATCTCAAATTGAAGATGCCTGGTCCCAAAGGTGTGATCACTGTTACAGGAAATCAGAAGAAAGTAGAAGAGTGTTTTCAGAAAGGCTCAAAGATTGCTGACGCTTAGATGGCGGTGGTTGAGATGCAAGAGTATCAGAAGACTGCAGATCCGAGTGAGTTGCTACGAGCTAAGAAGCCTGCTTCAGAATCAGCTTTTCAGTCGTCTGGTGAAACGAAGGCAGCTCACATTCACCCGATGGATCCAAACGCTGCTCCGACTCACATCTCAACGACGGTCGACTCCAAATAGGAAGAAGCGCTCATCTAATTCCTCCGTGAGAACTGGGACATCTTCGCATG
Source organism: Triticum urartu (assembly GCF_003073215.2). NCBI lineage: Eukaryota > Viridiplantae > Streptophyta > Magnoliopsida > Poales > Poaceae > Triticum > Triticum urartu. The sequence goes on along the minus strand of NC_053022.1, from coordinate 204,369,813 downwards.
GAAACCTGCTGACATGCTTGGAGTTCCCAGGGGGCTGGCTGAGCACCGTCTACGAGTCGACCCAAAATTCAAACATGTGAAAGAACATCTTCGATGGTCCACCGTCTATAAGAGGAAGGCCATTGGCAAGGAGGTGGCTCGGCTCTTAGCAGCGGAGTTCATCCGAGAAATTTACCACTCCGAGTGGCTCGCCAATGTTGTCATGGTCCCCCAGAAGGACAAGTCACTTCGCATGTGCATTGATTTCAAGCATATCAATCGGGCCTGCCCGAAAGATCATTTTCCTCTCCCCCGCATCGACCAGATAGTCGACTCGACTGCGGGATGTGAGCGTTTGTCTTTCCTAGACGCCTATTCCGGGTACCATCAGATCTGTCTGTACGGGCCCGACGAGATCAAAACAGCTTTCATCACTCCATTCGGGTGCTTCTGTTATGTCACCATGCCGTTCGGCCTCAAGAATGCCAGAGCCACGTTCATGAGGATGATTCAGAAGTGTTTTCTCACTCAAATCAGTCGGAATGTGGAGGCATACATGGATGATATTATGGTCAAGTCACGGAAGGGTTCCGACCTGCTGACTGACCTTGCTGAAACCTTTGCCAACCTCAGGAGGTATGATATCAAGCTCAATCCATCAAAGTGCACGTTCGGAGTTCCAGGTGGGAAGTTACTCGGTTTTCTCGTTTCCGAACGGGGAATCGACGCCAATCCTGAAAAGATTGGTACTATACTCCGGATGAAATGTCCTGTGCGTGTGCATGACGTCCAGAAGCTTACAGGATGCTTGGCCGCTTTAAGTTGATTCATCTCTCGCCTCGGTGAAAAGGCATTGCCTCTTTACCGACTGATGAAGAAGTCCGACAAGTTCGAGTGGACTCCAGAAGCTGATGCAGCGTTTACAGAGCTCAAAGCTCTGCTCTCCACCCAGCCGGTGCTTGCTGCCCCAATCAGCAAGGAGCCTTTGCTGATTTACATTGCAGCCACAGGACAAGTTGTCAGTACAGTACTTACGGTCGAGCGGGAAGAAGAAGGAAAGGCCTTCAAAGTTCAGCGCCCAGTATATTATGTTTCTGAAGTTTTCACTCCTTCAAGGCAAAGATATCCTCATTACCAGAAGCTTGTATATGGGATTTATATGACCACGAAGAAGGTTGCACATTACTTCTCTGATCATTCCATTACAGTCGTCAGCGACGCTCCACTATCAGAGATTTTGCACAACAGAGATGCAACTGGTCGAGTGGCGAAATGGGCGATTGAACTTCTTCCCCTAGATATCAAGTTTGAGGCAAATAAAGCTATCAAGTCCCAAGCAATTGCAGATTTCGTCGCCGAGTGGATCGAACAGCAACTTCCGACTCAAGTTCACTCGGAGCACTGGACCATGTTCTTCGATGGATCTAAGATGCTGAACGGTTCTGGTGCTGGGGTAGTATTGGTTTCCCCCTGAGGAGATAAGCTCAGATATGTTCTCCAGATTCACTTCTATTCCTCCAATAACGAGCAGAATATGAAGCACTTTTGTATGGGTTGCGCATGGCCATTTCACTCGGCGCCCGTCGCCTCATGGTCTATGGCGACTCAGATTTGGTGGTTAATCAGGTGATGAAAGAATGGGATGTCAGAAGTCCAGCTATGACTGGTTATTGCAATGCAGTGAGAAAGTTAGAGAAGAAATTCGAGGGGTTAGAGCTTCATCACATCCCCCGACTGAAAAATCAAGCGGCTGATGATTTGGCAAAGATAGGCTCCAAGAGAGAAGCCATCCCCAGCAATGTGTTTTTGGAACACATCCACTCGCCATCAGTCCAAGAAGATCCTTTTACAGATGAAGCCCCACAGCCAAAGAGTGCCACAGATCCGACTGAAGTTGAAATTCCGGGAGTGGTCGACCTAATCATGGAAGTTTTGGCAATCACCCCTGACTGGACGATACCGTACATCACGTATATCCTGAGAAAGGAACTCCCGGAGGACGAAGAAGAGGCTCGACAGATCGTCCGTCGATCCAAGGCCTTTACAGTCATAAAGGGACAGTTGTATAAAGAAAGCGCGACTGGAGTCGGTCAGAATTGTATAACACCAGAAGAAGGTCAGATAAGCCTTGATGATATCCACTCGGGGACCTGTGGTCATCATGCGTCCTCTCGGACCATTGTGGCTAAAGCATACCGAGCGGGATTTTACTGGCCAAGAGCGAATGAAATGGCAAAAGAGATAGTCGACAAGTGTGAAGGGTGCCAGTTCTACTCCAACATGTCGCACAAGCCCGCATTAGCCCTGAAGACCATTCCACTCGTCTGGCCTTTCGCTGTTTGGGGACTGGACATGGTTGGCCCATTGAGAACAGGTAGGAGCAGTTTCACCCATGTGCTTGTGGCAGTCGACAAGTTTACCAAATGGATTGAAGCTAAGCCTATCAAGAATCTTGATGCTTGCACTGCTATCAGTTTCGTCAGAGAGTTAACATTCAGATATGGAGTCCCGCATAGCATCATCACCGACAATGGGTCAAACTTTGATTCAGACAAGTTCAAAGCTTTTTGCGCCTCTCAAGGCACACGAGTCGACTACGCATCGGTCGCCCACCCCCAGTCGAATGGACAAGCAGAAAGGGCAAATGGTCTGATTCTCAAAGGACAAAAGCCTCGGCTGATGCGTGATCTCAAGCACGGAGCAGGCGCTTGGGTCGACGAGCTTCCGTCGGTTCTGTGGGGATTGAGGACTACCCCGAATCGGTCGACTGGAAGAACTCAGTTCTTTCTGGTTTACGGAGCGGAAGCAGTCCTGCCAAGTGATCTACTTCACAATGCACCCCGAGTCGAGCTTTATACCGAAGATGAAGCAGAACAAGCCCGGCAAGACGAAGTCGACCTCTTGGAAGAAGAAAGAGAAATGGCTATGATTCGATCGACCATTTATCAGCAAGACTTGCGTCGATTCCATGCCAGAAATGTGAAGAGTCGAGCCTTCCAAGAAGGAGATTTGGTCCTCCGAGTGGATCAACAGAAACCACACAAGCTCGCTCCTACTTGGGAAGGTCCCTTCATCGTCACCAGAGTCCTTCACATTGGAGCGTATCACCTTTACAATGTCGATCGCCAGATCGATGAGCCACGAGCTTGGAATGCAGAACTGCTCCGCCCCTTTCACACTTGAATTCTCACTCGGATGAGATGTAATAAGAAAAACTTCTGTAGTCTATTTATCAAAGACAAGAGTGTTACAAATTTTCCTATAATTGTTGTAGATTTTGTTTGCGTGTGAAATCCCCCAGTGGGTGGCTTAGCTGCGAATCCGTTTCGCCTAAGTTTGTAAAAAAATCCTACCGAGTGGCGAGCCAGACTCCCACTCGGAGGCTTAGCTGCAGCTCAGTGCTCGCCTAAGTGTTTAATAATCCTACCGAGCGGCGAGCCAGACTCCCACTCGGAGGCTTAGCTGCAGCCCAGTGCTCGCCTAAGTGTTTAAAAATCCTACCGAGTGGAGAGCAAACCTCCCACTCGGAGGCTTAGCTGCAGCCGAGTGCTCGCCTAAGTGTTTAAAAATCCTACCGAGTGGTGAGCCAGACTCCCACTCGGAGGCTTAGCTGTAGCCCAGTGCTCGCCTAAGTGTTTAAAAATCCAACCGAGTGGAGAGCAAACCTCCCACTCGGAGGCTTAGCTGCAGCCCAGTGCTCGCCTAAGTGTTTAAAAATCCAACCGAGTGGTGAGCCAGACTCCCAGTCGGAGGCTTAGCTGCAGCCCAGTGCTCGCCTAAGTGTTTAAAAATCCTACCGAGTGGAGAGCAAACCTCCCACTCGGAGGCTTAGCTGCAGCCCAGTGCTCGCCTAAGTGTTTAAAAATCCTACCGAGTGGAGAGCAAACCTCCCACTCGGAGGCTTAGCTGCAGCCCAGTGCTCGCCTAAGTGTTTAAAAATCCTACCGAGTGGTGAGCCAGACTCCCACTCGGAGGCTTAGCTGCAGCCTAGTGCTCACCTAAGTGTTTAAAAATCCTACCGAGTGGAGAAGTGCTCGCCTAAGTGTTTAAAAATCCTACCGAGTGGAGAGCAAACCTCCCACTCGGAGGCTTAGCTGTAGCCCAGTGCTCGCCTAAGTGTTTAAAAATCCTACCGAGTGGTGAGCCAGACTCCCACTCGGAGGCTTAGCTGCAGCCCAATGCTCGCCTAAGTGTTTAAAAATCCAACCGAGTGGAGAGCAAACCTCCCACTCGGAGGCTTAGCTGCAGCCCAGTGCTCGCCTAAGTGTTTAAAAATCCTACCGAGTGGAGAGCAAACCTCCCACTCGGAGGCTTCGCTGCAGCCCAGTGCTCGCCTAAGTGTTCAAAAAATCCTACCGAGTGGTGAGCCAGACTCCCACTCGGAGGCTTAGCTGCAGCCCAGTGCTCGCCTAAGTGTTTAAAAATCCTACCGAGTGGTGAGCCAGACTCCCACTCGGAGGCTTAGCTGCAGCCTAGTGCTCACCTAAGTGTTTAAAAATCCTACCGAGTGGAGAGCAAACCTCCCACTCGGAGGCTTAGCTACAGCCCAGTGCTCTGCTAAGTGTTTAAAAATCCTACCGAGTGGTGAGCAGACCTCCCACTCGGGGGTCTTAGCTGCAGTCCAGTACTCGCCTAAGTTTGAAAAAATCCTACTGAGTGGAGAGCAGACCTCCCACTCGGGGGCTTAGCTGCAGTCCAGTACTCGCCTAAGTTTGAAAAAATCCTACCGAGTGGAGAGCAAACCTCCCACTCGGAGGCTTAGCTGCAGCCCAGTGCTCGCCTAAGTGTTTAAAAATCCTACCGAGTGGAGAGCAAACCTCCCACTCGGAGGCTTAGCTGCAGCCCAGTGCTCGCCTAAGTGTTTAAAAATCCTACCGAGTGGTGAGCCAGACTCCCACTCGGAGGCTTAGCTGCAGCCCAGTGCTCTCCTAAGTGTTTAAAAATCCTACCGAGTGGTGAGCAGACCTCCCACTCGGGGGTCTTAGCTGCAGTCCAGTACTCGCCTAAGTTTGAAAAAATCCTACTGAGTGGAGAGCAGACCTCCCACTCGGGGGCTTAGCTGCAGTCCAGTACTCGCCTAAGTTTGAAAAAATCCTACTGAGTGGAGAGCAGACCTCCCACTCGGGGGTTTAGCTGCAGTCCAGTACTCGACTATGTTTTTAAAATCCTACCGAGTGGAGAGAAGACCTTCCACTCGGAGGCTTAGCTGCAGCCCAGTGCTCGCCTAAGTATGGAACACATCCCAATCCGCAAGGACGATGAGGTGCAAATAGACTGCTACCATCTCCTTCGGAGTTGCACCACAAATACAAACTTATTTCGAGTGAAGAACAAGTTCCACTCGACAGATAATTCATGAAGATATTCAACGATAAATCAAGTTCAGATAAGATCCAAAGGTTCTAGACTGCAGATCAAAGTACTCGAGCCTCCAGCTCGACAGAGTTTAACGGTTACAAAATCCACTCGGCATTCCGAGGCAAATTTAAAGTGAAGCATAAAAGTTTTTATTCCTCATGCGGAGGACTGGAAGGGGCCACGAACTCGTCCAAGGCGATCCCGTCTGCAATGCGAGTGGCAGCAGCAATGAAAGTCTCCATGAAGTCTTGAAAGTTGTGCTTCCTGGTATTGGCAACTTGGATGGCGGCCAACTTTTCTTCTCGCGCCTCCTTGCAGTGGACGCGGACCAGAGACAGAGCGACGTCAGCGCCACATCTAGCAGAAGATTTCTTCCATTCCGCCAATCGACATGGGACTTCATTCAGTCGAGTCATCAGGGACTCGAGGTCATTCTGAAGCGTCGTCCTAGGCCAGAGCGACGTGTCGATCCGTGACATCGCAACCTTCAACCGAGCAAGGTAGTCAACAACGCCGGCAACACGAGATTCCAGCCGGAGCACGTTCATAGCAGCCTCGTCCTTCACTGGAGAATTGATGGGGTCCAAGTCTGTCTCCACTCGACTGGTCTCCTCTTCGAAGTTCTGGCAGAATTCTGTAAACACAATTCAAGGATAAGTCAGTGGCTCTACGCAGATTTGGTAACTGCAAGTTAGTCGGGCCTGAGTAATTACCCTCGAGCATGACGAACAGCTTCTTGGCGAGTCCATCGAGATAAGCCTCTAGATCGTTCCTCTTCCCCGCCAGTTCACTTGCCTTGTCATTCAGAGCTATATTGCCATTCTTCAGACGGCTGGCCTCTCGATTAGCCGCGTCGAGAGCAGTTTTCAGCCTGGAGTTTTCCTTTTCAAGAGTATCGACTGAAGCCAGTTTTTCTTCAGCAAGCTTCGTTTTGTTCAGGGCCTCCTTCTGCAATTCGGTAAGGTCTTGATCCTTCTTCTTCAGAGCCTCCTCCATTTTGTCTACGAAACAGTAAGTGAGATCAACATCGAGGACGGCCAGAAAGAAAGGACAGTCGACAAAAGCTCACCAGCCATGCCTTTTGCTTCGTCCCTCGCCTTCTGCAAGTTCTCCTGAGCAAGCTTCAAGTCAAGGTTCAGCTGGATCTGTTTGTTCTCCAACTCAGTGTAGCGAGCCACAAGTCCGCAGGATTTCTGCAAAAAAACAGTCGACAGACATCCAAGATAAGTTGCTTCTGAGTAACCAAGAGACGATGATGGCGTTTCTAAGACTACAGCCGAATCAAAAACATTCGACAGTAGTCTCGGGGACTACACCTAGTGGGTGCACTCAGCGTGCCCCCACTGGTTCGACCAAAAAAAATTGACTGCCCGCAGCCGACCATGTACAATTCAATTCGACATGGCCTAACCAGACCGAGTGAAGAAGTTCAGCTAAAGCAACACAATATAAAGACTATAGTCGACTGCCAGCAGTCCACCGTAGTCTCGGGGACTACACCTAGTGGGTGCACTTAGCGTGCCCCCACTCGTCAAAAAGATTAATAGACACACCCAGTGGGCGTACAGATATAAAGATCTTCGGAAAAGAGATTCTTCAGATAGCATATCCTAACAGAACAAGCGGTGAATCGACTGACCTGGACGTTGCTCTCAAGAGCTGAGCTCGCGTCATAAGCCGCTTGGCTGGCTTCCCGAACCACCTTCACTTGCTCCATCATGATCCCCGCTTGGCGTATAGCCTCTTTAGCAGCACCCACTTGATCCTCAGGGACGTGGTGTGTGGCAAAAAGCGAAGGCGGATTTGCAGTCGACGTCGAAGTCAGGACACTCGTCAGAGGTTCAGCGAAGGTCACAGAAACCCGAGTGGTATCACCACCCTCCCGGACTGCGGCCTCAGGCACCAGAGTAGTTTGTAGGGTCTTGCCAGCCGGCGCCCTCCTGTTCCTTCATGCCCTCAGCGGCACTTCGTCGTCATCATCAGGGAGGTCAATGACATGAGGAGGAGCTACAAGAAAAATCCAATCGACCGGAATTATAAGAAATCGCCAGTCGACTAAAAGCAGAGCATCAGTAATCGTACCGGGGCTAGAGGTAACAGCGTCTTCCATCTCCTGATCATCGTCCTTGGCGGAGATCTTCGAGGTGGCAGCACTGCAAATTTCGAAAGTCAGTCAGCTTATTCAATGAGTCGACCAAGAGTTCGTCACGTTCGACAAAGGAAAACAAATTCTACTATTACCCAGAAATGGTGGGGACAGTCATCTTCATCTTGGGCAGAGCCTTGGGCGGCTTGGACGGCGTCGTGCGTGGGTGCTTGGGAGCTTTTTCTGTCGGCGCTGGAGATGAGGTCCGTGGGCGCTTCGACGACTGCCCAAAAAATTTCATAAGTTGACAACAGGGACAAGCTTGGATCGCCGTTCCGAGCGGGGAGGTTCGACTTCTTCCTCCTCCTCTTCACTGGAGTCGTCGTCATCCCCCTCTCCTACGCCGTCAGATTCCCACTCTTCTCCCACGTCTCCACTTTTGCCTCCACTCGCCTCTCCTTCCTCGGCCTGCTCCTATGCTCCATTGGGTGTCGAGTACATCTCAGTAGTGGCCTAGAGGACAACAAATGAGACAAAAGTCAATCGACTGATCCAAAAAGAACAAATAAAGAAAGCAAGATAACAGTCGGAAACGCAAGGTCAGACCTTGTCCACTTCGTATGTTTGGTCGAGTGGAGGAATCCTGCTGGCTCCTCGGGGGTTGTCCTTGTTCCCTGTGATACTCGACAGCCACCCTTCCAACATCTTGTCGGTGACCTCCTCTGGGTGAATCCGAGTGGTTTCTTCGAGACCCGAGTACAGCCACATCGGGTGGTCACGAGCCTGAAGCGATTGGATGCGCCTCTGAAGGAAGACTTCCAACAATTCCATGCCAGTCACACCCTCGCGGACAAGCTGAACCACTCGACCGACGAGCACCTTGACTTGCGCCTTTTCCTCCGGCGTCACTTTCAGAAAGGCGGGTTTTTGTGCTCGATTCAGAGAAAAAGGGGGAAGCCCAGTCGACTGTCCTGGGGTCACCTGGTCTTTACAGTAAAACCAAGTCGACTGCCACCCACGGACTGACTCGGGAAAAGTGATAGACGGAAAGGAACTTTTTCCCCTCATCTGGATCGCCAGACCCCCGCACAGCTGGATCACCTGCGTCCGTTCGTCACTCGACTTGGCCTTCTGGACCGACTGAGAGCGGCAAGTGAAGATGTGCTTGAAGACTCTCCAATGGGGGCGGCAACCCAAGAAGTTTTCACACAAGGAAACGAAAGCAGCAAGATACACAATAGAATTGGGAGTAAAGTGATGGAGCTGCGCTCCGAAGAAGTTCAAGAAGCTCCGGAAAAAAGGATGAGGAGGCAGAGAGAATCCACGATCGATATGGGTGGCGAGAAGGACGCACTCACCATCAAGAGGCTGGGGTTCGACTTCTTTCCTCGCGAGGCGCGCAGATTCGTGGGAAATGAATCCCCCCTCGACCAGATCATCGAGATCATCCTGCCAAATCACCGATGGCATCTAGTCGCCCTGGATCCAATCCTTGGGCAGAGCAGTCCTCGAGGAAGATCCGCCCCGAGCGGACTTCTTCCCCTTCCCCTGCACCGCCGCCTTCTTCGCGCGCTCCAGAGCCGACGTCTTCTCCTTCACCATCGTCACCGGCGAAGCTCGAACAGAGCTACGGCACCAAGTTGGGAGTGGAGGTGGCGGAGGATCTTGTGAAGGAAGGGGGAAAAGTGAAGGCGCGCTGTTCGGGGGTCCCGAGCCGGCAGCTTATAAGAGGTCGCTTCCGAGTGGCTGATTGGTAGGCCCAGGCAATCCCGTCAAATCCCGCAACGGGCGCGCGCGCAGTACGTGGCGAAAAAGGTAGCGTGGGGATCGAGGAGCTTCCGTCCTATTACTGCGGCCGCCCCCGTCCCGCGCGGTTGCCGAAATTCAAATCCCGCAAAATCCGCGGGCCACAGAACAACTCGTCAAACAGAAGATCCCTTTCACACCATCACTCGGAACTTCACAAGTAAAGAAATTCACTCGACAAGAGGCCAAGAATGGATCAAGGAGACTGAAAGAAGTTGACGACGCCATCCGTGACAATTGATCCAAAACAAGACGTTCATATAACATGAAGAACCAGTCAAAAAGATCCCCAACTCCTTCCCCACTCGAACCTCGATCCATTCGGGGGTAATGATGAAGCTATGTACCTAGGATAGGGGCATGGACCTGTCCTAAGTACCCTACCCAAGGACATCCCTAGAAGAAGTCACCTTTCAATCGACTTGGAGGTATCTCACTCGACAGATTCAAGACACTCGACCACGAAGCAATCACTCGACCAAATTCCAACCACTCGACTGCCAGGAGATCTAAAGTCACCCTGCACGCAAACGGTCGGTTATTAAGTAGCTTTTATGGTCATCATAGCACTTTATTAGGGGCGTTACCAGTAACCCCCAATCTTAATGTACTTTAAACCTTGCATTACTGAGGGCTGGAGGGGCCTGGCGAACTCTATATAAGCCACCCCCTCCTCAGTATCAAGGGTTGGCACCCCTGTTATTCATACACACATAATTCAGTCGACCGCCTCCGGGCACGGAGACGTATGGCTGTTACTTCCTCCGAGAAGGGCCTGAACTCATAATCCTCGTGTGCTTACAACTCCTCCATAGCTAAGATCTAGCCTCTCCATACATACCCCCCTACATCACTGTCAGAGTTAGAACAACGACACTCATCACCCGTGTTCTTTGTGATTTCCCCGGGATCCGCTCCTTTCGTGAAAGATCGGGCGATTAGGGTCTCTACCCTATATCAAAGTGCCTACAGGCCCCGGACATCCGGCCCGCAAGCCCGGACATCCGGACCTTCCCGAGGTCCCGGATATCCTTCCCCCCTGCCCGGAAATCCGGACACACCCGAACCCGAGAGCAACATGGCCAGCTTCACCAGCCCGAACATCCGGCCCCCACATCCTGGACATCCGGCCCTCCGTGAACGCCCGGACATCCGGCCCAACGCCCGGACATCCGGCCCTCCGCGAACGCCTGGACGGCCGGATGTCCGGCCCAACGCCCGGACGTCCGGCCTCCTTGTTCGCGCACAGTAAAGGGCCGAGGCCAATGTATCCCTTCTCCCCCCTAGACTATATATACTCTATCCCGTACAACTTTCTAGGGTTAGCAAATGTTTACCTCATATTTGTGAGAGAGCTTTGCTCATCCACTTGGTTACCTTCTCCTCGGAGATTCGAGCCTCCACCGGAGAAGATACCCCAAGCGGATTCAAAACCCCTCTTTAGGGAAGAACATCAAGACCTCCTCACGGAGAAGAACCGGTTACCCTTTTGTATCGTCCCTAGTTGTCCGTGGACCGTGTATCATTCTATGTATCCGAGGATCTAGCACATGTGTGACTTGTTCTTGTTCGTTTGAGTGTTCCTCTTGCGTTTCCCCCTTTGATTTCCCACATTTTCCCTCGTTTCCCTCTTTATGTTCCTCGTGTTCTTCGCGGGATCCGCTCCTTTCGTGAAAGATCGGGCGATTAGGGTTCTACCCTACATCACAACACCATGTCAATGTGACACCATCTGCAATTGTGGGTGCGTCCTATCACTCGCCACTGCTAGTTTTCAAAATTAGTTGTGACGGGTGCCCAACTTCGCCCGCCACTAATTTGAGTTCACCTATAAGCCCTTTCCCAGTAGTGAACAATAGAATTACCAAGTAAGAAAGAAAGAAACAAGTGCAACAAAATCCAAAATTGGTCTCGTTGGGGGCACAACACAACAACCCCTGCAAATAAAGCTAGCCTAACCAATCCGGCTCGGGGGTGGAGGGGGAGGCACTGGAGCAATGGAGCCGGCTATGGAGCGAAGTCCCGCGACGATCAAGTCGATGTGCCTCTATCGCACCTGATACGGAGCATCCTACGGACATCACCATGTCAAGAGTCCATTTGGCAAGTGACACGTGCGACCTCTACTTCACATACACAAAGGTGAATCATATCCTTTACATGTGCTCACTTGACCCCTTCGAGGATGGTATACTACTTGACACTTCTCCCGTGTGCATGCATATGTATTGTCGGAACGCTGCGGACGACGTGGAGAAGTGCAAGCGCCAAGGAACACCTACACCATCCGCGAGGGAAGCGTGGAAACGAAGACGCAAGAAGAAGAGCTGTCAAAGAAGCTCCAGCCACCGGATGACCGGTCAGGTCCGGACGTCCGGCGCCTGAAGATCCACCGGACGACCGGTCCAGACCAGAAGACCGGTGTCCCTGCACCCGAGCCAAATGAGCGGACGTCCGACGCCACCAGACGACTGGCGACCGGACGACCAGTCCAGACCGGAAATCCGCTACACCAGCATCCGAGCCAGATCGAGCGGACGACCGGGTCCTACCGGACGTCCAGCCGCCCACGAGCCACCGGACGACCGGTCCCCAGCGGATGTCCGGTACGTGGCTGTGTCTAGTTGCAGGCTGAGGCCCATGTACCCCTTCACTACCCCCCATTTGCACTAAGACTATAAATATACCTCTCCCTCCTCCTTTCTAGAGTAGCGTTGTGTTAGCTCATTTGTGAGATAGAGCTTCGCTCATCCACATCGGATCTACTCCTTGAGAGAGACCACGGCCCCTCTTCGGAGAAGATCCACCTTGGATTCAAGACCCCTTTACGGGAAGATCCCCTTGGGGATTCAAGACCTCCTCACGGAGAAGAACCGGCTACCCTTTGTATCGTCCCTTGTTGGATTTGGATCATGTATCTCCCTTTGTGTTCATGGATCTAGCGCATGTGTGATCATTCTTGTTGGTTTGAGTGTTCTCTTGTGTTCCCCTCATGATTTTCCCCTCGTTTCCCTCCTCGTGTTCTTCGTGTTCATCGCGGGATTCGCTCCTTTCGTGAAAGATCGCGCCACTAGGGTTCTACCCTACATCATCTTGGTATCATGAGCCACGTTGATCACGATTTCGGAGCCTCCCCCACCATTTTCTAGCCTTCTTTTGCTTGATTTCGTCCTAAATTCGAAAAACCCCACCAAAAATAGCCCCAAATTTTTTTTGTGATTTGTTGGTTTGATGATGTTTTGTTGATTTTGATCCATGGATTTGCTTGGTTTCAAGTGGATCTAGCATCTCCCCATGTTTCCCCATCTTTCATCCACGAAATCTCATCAATTTTGATCCCAAAATCCCCAAATTCCGCCCAAAATCGCGTCCCGAATCTCGGATCTTGAGTTAAACCCGATACACCGGACGACCGTCACTTTACCGGACGTCCGGAGCCGCAGGAACCACCGGACGTCTGACCTAACCGGATGATCGGAACCCCCTAACCCGAGCAGAATTAGCGGATTTCCGACCCGACCGGACGTCTGGCCACCGGACCTCCGCTTTTTCTGGACGTCCGCTACCTGTAGATATCAACTTCGGCTGATTTTTGTTTCGGCCATAACTAATTCATGCAGAGTCCGATTTTCGCGTTTTTAGCTCGTTGAAAAGTTCTTGACATCCCCCTTCCCAAAAAAATACTACCATCACCATTTGACTCCATCAAATTTTGACAATTTTGGCATCTTTGCCTAGGGCCTCCACCACATCATCTACTACACCACCACCGACTTCCGCAACCTAACCCATATTGATCCCCAGCGCATATGTGGTTGCTTGAGGAGTGATTTGAGTCTCCTAAGGTGTCTAGGCTACTTAGGGATGGTTGCTTCTTCATCAACCACCACCACCACTTCCGCATAGGCTTGACCACTATACACTTCCGCCACCCCAACTTAACCCAATTTTGTTTGTGTTGTGAGTTGTGTCTCCTAAGGTGTTTCGGCTACTTAGGAACTGTGCTTCGAACTCCGACACCGTCTATAGTCCACCACCTTCCCTCCACATCCGCATTGCGTACTCCATAACCCATCATTGCATTTCCATAATCCCTTTGAGCTTCCGCAACCACCACCGCATCCCGCTACCACCATTTTACATTTGAGATTTTGAGTTCGCGGTATATCCGTTTCCTAAGGTGTTTCGACTACTTAGGGACGAGTCTCCATCATCTTGGTATCTACATCAAGAACACCGCTACTCATCATAGCCAAGGACGGTAACCTCCATATCATCTTGGTATCATGGTACCCCTCCATTATACATTCCCCCTTGCAATTGCATTGTTAACCCCTAGACCATTTTGCGTTACTTGCCTATCGAGACTAGCCATTTGAGTATTGCCGGCAATGTTACTTGTGCACATTAGTGATCTACACCATACATTGCATACATACCATATCATATTGGTATCATATTATCTCGTGTGCCTCAAGTTTGGTCCCGCATATATACAATTGCTACCTTGGTTTGTGCATTTCGCAAAGTGGCCATACAAAAAAAAGAATAAAGCTTTTCAGCAAAGAAAAAGAGTGAACAAAGAGCTTGTAAGCAAGTGCCATAGCATCATCCCACATTACACATAAGATTGTCATATCCGATCATCTTGGATCAAACACGGGGAACCATACATACATAACATACTTGGGATAGAAAGTTATCCATTTTGCATCTTATAGGTTGTGCACAAGTGTCGTATCCGCCTATAGAGCAATCGTGCTAGCGTCTCTCTTGAGCCGTGCAACACGAGCGTTTTCTGTGGATTCCACATTTTGTGCTCATCCTTGGTTGCACGACCCCATTTATCTATCCGTGTGTGTGTTTCCGTGAGCCACCCATATTGCTATTTGTCTACTTGTTACACTTGCGAAATTGTGAATCTCTTTCAACATTATTGACTCTTGCTAACATTTTACATCAAATTTTGGTGCCACTATCCTCGCCGAGCTCCACCATAAGAGTTACTTGTGTAGGTGTGAGAAACCGACAAGAATTGGTACCAATTGTGCTATTTCCTTGTCCACATTGGAGTTGATGCGGAGCATCCTACGATCATCACCATGTGCACTCGAGCCTACGCCATTGGACCTAAGGTGAACTCGCTCCTTTCCGAATCTTCCCTTTCTGCATGTAAGACATGGCTACTACCTAAGTCTGATATGCTATGCCTGATCAGGTGTCAAGAGGAGCCTCCCGAAGATGCACGTGAAGACGGACAAGCCACCAAGTCCATGGGTGAAGAGAACCACCGGAAGGAGACGAAGACAGCTCCAGGGCCCGGACATCCGGCCCCCAGCCCCGGACATCCGGCCGCTGGAGACATGCCAACAAAGCAGCGGACCAGCCACAGAAAGGCTACAGGGCCCGGACATCCGGCCCCCAAGCCCGGACATCCGGCCTCCCATGAAGCCCCGGACATCCGGCCCCCAGCCCGGAAATCCGGCCTCGCCTAACCAGAGACTACAGAAGTTTTGCACTTCAGCCCGGACATCCAGCCCGAGCACCGGACATCCGGCGCCTCGCGAAGCCCCGGACATCCGGCCCCCCAACCCGGACATCCGGCGCCTGTCTACGCACAGTGAACGGGCCAAGGGCCCATGTACCCCTCCAACTCGCCCCCAACTTGTACTAGCACTATATATACTCCTACCCCTCCTCCTAGTTAGGGTTAGCGTTGTGATAGCTCATTTGAGAGATAGAGCTTCGCTCATCCATATCAGACCTACTCCTTGAGAGAGACCGCGGCCCCTCTTCGGAGAAGATCCACCTTGGATTCAAGACCCCTTTACGGGAAGATCCCCTTGTGGATTCAAGACCTCCTCACGGAGAAGAACCGGTTACCCTATGTATTGTCCTTTGTTGGATTTGGATCGTGTATCTCTTTGTGTTTCATCGATCTAGCGCATGTGTGATCTATTTCTTGTTGGTTGAGTGTTTCTCTTGTGTTTCCCCTAGTTTTCCCCCTAGTGTTCTTCGTGTTCATCATTGGGATCCACTCCTTTCGTGAAAGATCGGCCATCTAGGGTTCCACCCTACATCATCTTGGATCAGAGCTTAGGTTGATCACGATTTCGGAGCCTCCCCGTTGTGTTTTCTAGCCTAATTTTGTTGTGTTCTTCCCCAATTTCGAAAATCCCCGCCAAAAATAGCCCCAAATTTTTTTGTGATTTGTTGGTTTGATAATGTTTTGTTGATTTTGATCCAAGGATTTGCTTGGTTTCAAGTGGATCTAGCATATCCCCACTTTTCCCCACTTTCCATCCACGAAATCTCTCCAATTTTGACCTCGAAATCATCAATTTCTGACCCCAAATCGAGTTCCTCGAGTTCATCCTCGGATTTGGAGCCCGGACATCTGGCCCGAGCCCCGGACATCCGGCCGCCCCGGAAATCCGGCCATTGGCCCGGACATCCAGCTCCTGGAGCGCATTTCGCGCGTGGTTCTGGACATCAGGTCCCGGCTATCCGGCCCGAGCCCCGGATGTCCGACCCCTGTACATTTCAGCTTCCCCGTTTCACCGTTTTGTCAATAACTAATTCATCCGGAGTCCGATTTTCACGTTCTTTAGCTCGTTGAAAATCTCTTGACATCCCCCTTCCCACAAAAATACTACCATAACCATTTGGCTCCATCAAATTGTTGGAACTTTGGCATCTTTTCCTAGGGCTTCCACCACAATCTCCGCATAACCACCACCGACTTCCGCAACCTAACGAATTTTGTTCCCCATCGCATTAGTGGTTGCTTGAGGAGTGATTTGAGTCTCCTAAGGTGTCTAGGCTACTTAGGGACGATTCCTTCTTCATCAATCACCACCACCACCATAACTCCCACATAGGCTTAACCACCATACACTTCCACCACCCCAACTTAACCCAATTTTGTTTGTGTTGTGAGTTGTGTCTCCTAAGGTGTTTCGGCTACTTAGGGACCGTGCTCCCAACTCCGACACCATGTATAGTCCACCACTTTACCCTCCACTTCCGCATTGCCTACTCGTATAACCCATCATTGTACTTCCACAAAACCACCACCGCATTCCCGCTACCACCATTTGACGTTTGAGATTTTGAGTTCGTGTTTTTTCCGTTTCCTAAGGTGTTTCGGCTACTTAGGGACGAGTCTCCATCATCTTGGTATCTCCATCAAGATCACCGCCACTCATCATCACCAAGGACGGTAACCTCCATATCTTCTCGGTATCGTGGTATCCCTCCATTGTATATTCCATTGCCATTGCATTGTTACCCCCTAGCCCATTTTGCGTTACTTGCCTATCGACACTAGCCATTTGAGTATTGCCGGCAACGTTACTTGTGCACATTATTGATCTACACCATACATTGCATACATACCATATCATATCGGTATCATATCATCCCTTGTGCCTCAAGTTTGATCCCGCATATACACAATAGCTATCTTGGTTTGTGCGTTTCGTAAAGTGGCCATACAAAAAAAAGAATAAAGCTTTTAAGAAAAAGAGAAAAAGCAAAGAAGCTTGTAAGCAATAGCCATAGCATCATACCACATTGTCATATCCGATCATCTTGGATCATACCACCAGAACATCATATACATAGCATACTTGGGATAGAAAGTTTATCCATTTTGCATATCATAGGTTGTGCACAAGTGTCGTATCCGCCTATAGAGCAATCGTGCTAGCGTCTCTCTTGGGTTGTGCAACATGAGCGTTTTCCGTGGATTCCACATTTTGTGCTCATCCTTGGTTGCACGACCCCATTTATCTATCCGTGTGTGTGTTTCCATGTGCCACATATTGCTACTGGTCTACTTGTTTCACTTGTGAATTTGTGAATCTCTTTCAACATTATTGACTCTTGCTAACATTTTGCATTAAATTTTTGTGCTACTATCCTCACTGAGCTCCACCATAAGCCTTACTTGTGTAGGTGTGAGAAACCGACAAGAATTGGTACCAATTGTGCTATTTCCTTGTCCACATTGGGGTGATCATTGATCCACTTTCAACTTCGGTCAAGGTACATTTGGTATTCGTTCTTCTCTTTCTACCACTCACATTTTTCTCTTGGAGTGATGGATAGGCAAGGCATTTCATCTTCGGTCTACAACAACAACGACAAGTTCGATGCCACGCACAACTCCAACAATGCCAAGATGCAAGCTCAAATGGAGGAGATCAAAGCCCTCATCAAGTCCTACAAGCGGTCTTCCTCATCTTCGAGAAGACGCTCAGGAGCACAAGCCTCCGAGCTACCATCTTTGGCAAGGTCACATCGGCATCGACACCATCACCACCATGAACGTGAAGGTCAAGAGCTCAACACCAACAACTGCTCAACGACTTCACCATCTCCCTTGGCATCTTCGCCAAGCGACTTCAAGGCATCTTCGCCTTCGGATATATGGCATCTTCGCCAACAAGCACCCCAAGACTACACTCAAGAGATGCTCCCCAAGCTCAAGTCCGCGACTTCCACGAGCTACTACGACCTCGACACCGACCATGAGATTCCTTTCTATGGGACTCTAGAACCCGAGGAGTATCTCGAGTGGGAACGTTTGATGGACGACTACCTCAAGCTACATCAAGTTCCTCCTGAAGATCAAATGAAGTGCGCCACAAGGAACTTCCACGACTACGCGTCCACATGGTGGCTTCACGCACCTTCCGAGACCTATGACATGAGTTGGCCCAAGACGAAGAGAGCTTTGCGGCGAGAGTTTGTGCCCCCAACCTACACGGAACAACTTCAACGCCAATTGGAGAACATCATCCAAGGATCCAAGTCTATCGACGAGTACTTCAAGGTGATGAAAAAAACCTTGCGACGAGACAGCGTGGACGACCCCATTTCGATGAAGCTCCACTTCATGATGTGATTACACAACGACATCTCCAAGACAATCTTCCTCGAGAACTACAAGTCCCTCGACGACAACTACATTGGTGCTCTCAAGGCGGAACAAGAACTCATGAAGGCCAAAGCTTCTCCACCCCAAGCTCACTTCGCGACGACCAAGCTCCATAAGAACGAGCATGAGGATAGTACCACCAAGATGTCTAAGCCCGACGAGCTCCAACACGATGCTCCCAAGTTCGACTTCACCGCCATCCCTCTTTGTGGCATTGATGATGCCGAGTCTACTTTGACTCTTTTTCAAGATGTTGCAGCAACGAGTACGACTACGGAGAACTTCCAGGACCAAGCTTTGGAGGCGAGCGACAAGGTGGCGAGCAAGGATGATGCTTCCATCTTAGGAGGCGAGAGTGATGATGTGCCATCTTCGGCCTTCATCCATGACTACGACCACGACATGATTGAGCATGGTGACATTTGCACCAACATCTCTCCGACAACGACATGTGACGAGATGCCCCGATTGCCATGTGAGGAGAGCCACCACCACATGAGTGACATGAGTGACTCCACCATACGTGACATTGAGAGCATTTCCTATGAGAGGGTGAATGTGACCACCACTAGCCCCACACTTGAGAGCATGCCACACATCCTATGTGAGGTTGAGAGCCATTTGAGTGACTCCACAAACCATATGAGTGAGAGCATCCGAGAGGGAGTGAGTGAGCCGCAACACTTAGTGAGTGAGGTAGTTGACACGGCATATGAGGCCACTTTGCTTTCTAACGACTTAACCTCTACTCCTAGTGTGTTTTCTTCTTTGGTGCCAGGTCTCCTACATGATGACACACCTATCCTCGACGAGTCCATACCTCCAATGGGGATGACGATGGCCATGGTGGACGATGATGCACCCCCACATGGTTCCATCAAGATGAAGTTGACTACGACTTGGTCTTCGACACCTCACCTACAACACATGAGCGATGCTCCAAAGGTAACATAGGTGATGGTGCTTCTCTTGTCCCACTAGTGGACTATTTTACGAATGATTGCTTGCATGATGTTGACACACCTATACCCATGCTTCATGCTAGTGCGACTTCTTCATGTCATGACTTACCTATTTATGATGAATATGATGACGAGCATGTCGAGTTGCCTAGTTGTGATGCTATGCTCCATAGGATATCATGTGAAAATTCTTTTGGTCACATCATGTTTTACAATCCATTAACCTTGTCATATGCTATGAGGGAGATATCCCATATTGCATCATTTCAATCTCAACATAGTAACTATGCATGCCCCGTTACAATAAATCCCATTTACACTTATGCCATAGATGACGAGATGATGGTCATTGGCTTTTGTTTCTCTTGCGATGACATTGCCATGCTTCCTTTACATGATTTGCGCAATTCATCTACTATGCCATGCCATGATCACATTGTTCCAAATATGCATTGTTTGGGATGTTGTCAATCTTCTCCGTGTGATGTTTCCGTTAATGCTCATGAGGAGACCCCCATAGTTTCCTCATACATATTAGGAGATTTTGATGCATTCCATACATTGCATGATTCTCATAATTGCTTGCACCATATGCATTCCATGAATAACAATGCTCTACATATTTCTTGTGATGCATTACACAATTTGAGCCCCCATTATGCTATACATAACAACAAAACTATCATGATGGATGACATGTTTCTATATCACGCATCTCATTTATTCGAGCATTGGATATTTTGTGCTAACCAAGACAAGCACGTATGCATCATGATGGATTATGTGTACATCTACCACGCACACACAATTTTCCCTTTGTCTTTGTTTTGTGTAGGTACTCACGTATACTCGTCAACCTCTCAATCCCACGAGTTGACGAAACGAGCTCTTGAGAGCAACGATGATTTGGGATCCCCTGGACTATCCTTACCACCATTCTCTTCGTGCAACGACTACGCGCATCTTTTCTACTTGTCTCTCACATGGCTATGGGCTATATACCGCTTGTTGCTTCATGCTCATTTTACCGTGTTCACTTTGCATGCTATGCTTGCTTCTATGACTTTCCATGCAATTTGTGACCCTTGCTTGCATCTACCCATGATTCACAATTATGCTACTCCTATGTGTATTTTCAAGCTTGGTGGAGATCTTTGTTGCTATTGCCATGTTTATCATGTGCCTCATGCTATTGATGCTATTTTGCTCATATCATCCTTTCATGCTTGTGCTATGTCATGTGAATTATTCATGCACACTATTTGCACAGATGACATGTTTGCTATGATTGCTTGCTTTGTCGCATCACCCATGTTCCATTATTACTTGCTTTCTTGGGTGGATGACGTATATGTTCATGCCTCTCACATGATATATTTTGTTAATTGTCGCTTGCCTCCAATTGTTGCATCTATTGATCGTGGAGACTTTGACACTTTACTTGTGATGCATGCTTGCTTGATTGAGCCTATTGTATTTGGTTGTTCTCGCATCATCATATGCCTCCATACTATGAAGTGCTCCCTTGTCCTTTTTTATGATGAGCATGATGCATACACTTGTTGGGTATCTTCCCACACGAAAGATAGGTTTTGCACTTCCACTAACCTCATTTGTTTTTCCGAGTGTTTGTTTTGTTCTTCAATTTTGAAGGATTCACAAGGCGATACCGTCATGACACATTTTGGTCATGTGAAGGCATACACGATGTGCAACACCAACATTTGTGAGAATCTCCTAAAGGTGAACTCCTTCCCTTTGAGCCATCCTCAAATATGCATATTGGATGGGTCACTCTTTCATTGTTGTTTCCTTCTTGTTGTCTACATAGTACATCTCGCGAACGGAGGAGAGACATTGAAGATTGGCTCTATGGACCTTCACATTGAGGAGCGCTCGGACTTATTGGATGCACCTTCGAACCTCCACTCATGCCACGACATTGAACATTGCGACACCTTGGAGTACTTGGATTGCGCAATGTCTTCAACTCTGTCCAACTATAAGTTCGTCAACAACAACCGTTTCCATGGTGATGAGGATCACGATCCAAGGTCGGATCTTTCCCAAGGGAGGGGAGATGATGCGGAGCATCCTACGATCATCACCATGTGCACTCGAGCCTACGCCATTGGACCTAAGGTAAACTCGCTCCTTTCCGCATGTAAGACATGGCTACTACCTAAGTCCGATATGCTATGCCTGATCAGGTGTCAAGAGGAGCCTCCCGAAGATGCACGTGAAGACGGACAAGCCGCCAAGTCCATGGGTGAAGAGAACCACCGGAAGGAGACGAAGACAGCTCCAGGGCCCGGACATCCGGCCCCCAGCCCCGGCATCCGGCCGCTGGAGAAATGCCAACACCGCAGTAGACCAGCCACAGAAAGGCTACAGGGCCCGGACATCCGGCCCCCAAGCCCGGACATCCGGCCTCCCACGAAGCCCCGGACATCCGGCCCCCCAGCCCGGAAATCCGGCCTCGCCTAACCAGAGACTACAGAAGTTTTGCACTTCAACCCGGACACCCGGCCCGAGCCCCGGACATCCGGCATCTCGCGAAGCCCCGGACATCCGGCGCCTGTCTGCGCACAGTGAATGGGCCAAGGGCCCATGTACCCCTCCAACTCGCCCCCAACTTGTACTAGCACTATATATACTCCTACCCCTCCTCCTAGTTAGGGTTAGCGTTGTGATAGCTCATTTGAGAGATAGATGTCCGCTCATCCATATCGGATCTACTCCTTGAGAGAGACCGCGGCCCCTCTTCGGAGAAGATCCACCTTGGATTCAAGACCCCTTTACGGGAAGATCCCCTTGTGGATTCAAGACCTCCTCACGGAGAAGAACTGGTTACCCTATGTATCGTCCTTTGTTGGATTTGGATCATGTATCTCTTTGTGTTTCATCGATCTAGCGCATGTGTGATCTATTTCTTGTTGGTTGAGTGTTTCTCTTGTGTTTCCCCTAGTTTTCCCCCTAGTGTTCTTCGTGTTCATCGGTTGGATCCGCTCCTTTCGTGAAAGATCGGCCATCTAGGTTCCACCCTACATCTCTTTCTCCACTCATATTGGCTCGAATCTTGTGATGGATAGGCAAGGCATTTCATCTCCGGTCTTTCACAATAACGACGGCGTGAACAACTACATCACCAAAGCATCAATCTTCGATCTACAACGACAAATGCAAGGCGCACAATCAAGACGGCGAGAGCGCATCGAGAACCGCTCCATCGACATTCGTCACTCCGAAGAGAGGAAAAGGGACTACATCGACAACAAGCTTTCCGCACAAAAGGAGTAGCAAGATGCAAGGATGGAGGAGATTCGGGCCTCGATCAAGTCTACTTCCCCTTCATCATCTTCAAGGCGGCGGCAAGCACATCGATCCTCTTCGGAGCGCCCAAGCGATGCAAGCGCAAGTCGTCCTCGTCCACATCTCCATGGCGACCACCATCATGTTTGTGTCCACCCAGTCATGAAGGGCAAGTCACCTCCAAGCAACATGTGCACGACAATGACGAACGACATCTACATCGAGCTCAAGCACGACAACCTCGAGATGCGCCTACCTACAAGTCGCAACAAGCCCTACTTCACGCCAAGTCCAAACTTCATGACCACAAGAGAAGACTACGAGACAAGCACCACCAAGACGGAGCTACGGCTACACCAACCATGTTGGCATCTTCGCCAAGAGACTTCAAGGCATCTTCGCCTTTGGATATATGGCATCTTCGCCAACAAGCACCTCAAGACTACGCTCAAGAGAAGCTCCCCAAGCTCAAGTCTGTGACTTCCACGAGCTACTACGACCTCGACATCGACCACACGATTCCTTTCTATGGGACTCAAGAACCCGCGGAGTATCTCGAGTGGGAGCGTTTGATGGACGACTACCTCAAGCTACATCAAGTTCCTCCCGAAGATCAAGTGAAGTGCACCACAAGGAACTTCCACGACTACGCGTCCACATGGTGGCTTCACGCACCTTCGGAGACCTACGACATGAGTTGGCCCAAGACGAAGAGAGCTTTGTGGAGAGAGTTTGTGCCTCCAACCTACACGGAACAACTTCAACGCCAATTGGAGAACACCATCCAAGGATCCAAGTCCATCGACACGTACTTCAAGGAGATGAAGATTGCCTTGCGACGAGCCGGCGTGGACAACCCCATTTCAATGAAGTTCCACTTCATGATGGGATTGCACAACGATATCTCCAAGACGATCTTCCTCGAGAACTACAAGTCCCTCGACGACAACTACATTGGTGCTCTCAATGCGGAACAAGAACTCATGAAGGCCAAGGCTTCTCGACTCCAAGCACACTTCTCGAAGACCAAGCTCCAAGAAGGCGAGCATGAGGATAGTATCACTAAGATGTCCAAGACCGACGAGCTCCAAGACGATGCTCCCAAGTTCGACTTCACCGCCATCCCTCTTTGTGGCATTGACGATACCGAGTCTACTTCGACTCTTTATCAAGATGGTGCGGCGACGACTACGACTACAGACACCATCAAGGACCAAGCTTTGGAGGCGAGCGACATGGTGACGAGCAAGGATGATGCTCCCATCTTAGGAGGCGAGAGTGATGATGTGCCATCTTCGGCCTTGATCTAAGGCGACGACAACGAGACGGTTGAGCATGGGATTTTCCCTTCGACCACGGCGACATGTGATGATTTGAGTGACTTTAGCCACCATATTGAGAGTGAGAGTGACTTCACCACTAGCCCCATATGTGATGTGTTGCCACAATTCCCATGAGAGGAGAGCCACAACCACCACCACTTGAGTGAGATGAGTGACTCCACCATATGTGACATTGAGTGCACCTACCATGAGGGAGTGAGTGAACCACCACATAGAGAGAGTGGGATAATTGATAGGTCATGTGAGGCCACTTTCAACACTAACGACTTGACCTCTACCTCTATTGTGTCTTCTCATTTGGTGCTAGGTCCCATATATGATGACGCGCCAATTCACGACGACTACGTCCTACCTTTGGACAAGACGATGGGCATGGTGGAATATGATGCACCCCCACATGGTTCCATCAAGTTGATGATGATGACCACCATTTGGTCTTTACCACCTCACCTACACCACTTGAGTGGAATGACAAAGGAAACATAGGTGAAGGTGATGCTCCAGTCCCACTAGTGGACATTCTTGACGTTAATTGCTTGCACGATGTTGATCAACCTATTTCCATGCTTCATGCTAGTGTGACTTCCCCATGCGATGATTTACCCATTTATGATGAGTTTGATGATTGTCATGTGGATTCTATTAGTTGTGATGCCATGTTGCATAGGATTTCTTGTGACAATTCTTTAGGTCACATCATGTTTGCCAATCCGCTTGACTTGTCATATGCTATGCATGAGATCAATCATATGTCATATTTGCAATCTCTTCATAGTGACTATGCATATGCTATTAGAATAAACCCAATTTGCACATATGGCATAGATGACAAGCCTATGGTTATTTGCATTTGTTTCTCTTGTGATGATATTGACATGCTACCTTTGGATCATTTATCTCATAGGCCATGCCATAACCACCTAGCTTCGGATATGCATTGTTTTGGATGTTGTCCATTTTCTCGATATGATGTTTCCAACATTGCTCATGAGGAGACCCCCAAAGTTTCCTCATACATTTTAGGAGATTTTGATCACTCCCATCCATTGCATGATCCTCATACTTATGTGCACAATATGCTTCCCATGAATAAACATGCTATTGATGTGACATATACTTGTATGCTCAATTTGCATCCCCATCGTGTTATACACAAAAACTATTCTTTCATGATGGATGACATGTTCTTATACCATGCATCAAATTTCTTTGAGCGATGCTTATCTTGTACTAACTCTCACGTGCACATACACATCATGATGGATGATGTGTACATTTATCACACACACACAATATCTTTCGTTTGTGCCTCTTTTGTGTAGGTACCCACGAATACTTGTCAACCTCACAATCCCATGAGTTGACAAAACGAGCTCTAGAGAGCAATGATGACTTGGGATCCCACGGAGTGTCTTTCCCACATCTCCCTTCGCGCAAAGACTTCACGCATTTCTTCTACATGACCCTCACTTGGCTATGGGTTATTGTCCATTACATATTCTATGCCCATCTTGCCATGTTCACTTTGCATGATATGCTCATTACTATGTTTTTGCCATGCATTCGTGACCCATGATTTGCATTACACATGATGATTGATTCTCATACTTGTATGTGTATTTGCAAGCTTGGTGGAGACATTGCTTGTTATTGCCATGTTTGCTTTGTGCCCCATGCCTATGATGATACTATGATCTCGCTTTGTGTTCGTGCTTGCGATATGTCATGTACATTGCCTATGACTATTATTTGCTCACATGACATGATTGCCATGCTTTCCTCTAGTATGTTTCATCTTTGCACTACTAGCTTGCACGACTTGATTCCTATCATTGCTTGCCTTGTTGCATCACCAATGATTCATACTTGCTCACTTCATGCGGTTGATAACATCCATTTACATGCTTGTCCCCATGATATCTTTGCTTGTGCTCAATTTATGCGCTTATATGCCATGTCAGAATCCTTTGTCACACCATATGCTTTGCATGATGACAATACTTGTTTGGTGAATCGCCTCTTGAATGCTTGGTTTTGCACTAACGCTAATCAAATTCATTTTTCCGAGTGTTTGTTGTCCTTGCTCATTTTGAAGGAATCCCAAGATGGTGCAACATTGGAGAGTGCCCACTTCAAGCTTTAAGATGACGACTACTTGGTGAATGTCCACTCCTACATGGCGAAGCCATCTCTTTCCCATGGTGATTTGGTTTTCGATCCAAGGTCGGATCTTTCCCAAGGGAGGGGAGATGATACGGAGCATCCTACGGACATCACCATGTCAAGAGTCCGTTTGGCAAGTGACACGTGTGACCTCTACTTCACATACACAAAGGTGAATCATATCATTTACATGTGCTCACTTGACCCTTTCGAGGATGGTATACTACTTGACACTTCTCCCGTGTGCATGCATAGGTATTGTCAGAACGCTGCGGACGGCGTGGAGGAGTGCAAGCGCCAAGGAACACCTACACCATCTGTGAGGGAAGCGTGGAAACGAAGACGCAAGAAGAAGAGCTGCCGAAGAAGCTCTAGCCACCACACGACCGGTCGGGTCCAGACGTCCGACGCCTGAAGATCCACCGGACGACCGGTCCAGACCGGAGGACCGATGTCCCTGCACCCGAGCCAAATGAGCGGATGTCCAACGCTACCGGACGACCGGTCCAGACCGGAAATCCGTTACACCAGCATCCGAGCCAGATCGAGCGGATGACCGGCCCCAGCGGACGTCCGGTACCTGGCTGTGTCCAGTTGCGGGCTGAGGCCCATGTACCCCTTCACTCCCCCCCCATTTGCACTAAGACTATAAATAGACCTCTCCCTCCTCCTTTCTAGGGTAGCATTGTGTTAGCTCATTTGTGAGATAGAGCTTCGCTCATCCATATAGGATCTACTTCTTGAGAGAGACTGCGGCCCCTCTTCAGAGAAGATCCATCTTGGATTCAAGACCCCTTTACGGGAAGATCCCCTTGTGGATTCAAGACCTCCTCACGGAGAAGAACCGGCTACCCTTTGTATCGTCCCTTGTTGGATTTGGATCGTGTATCTCCCTTTGTGTTCATGGATCTAGCGCATGTGTGATCGTTCTTGTTGGTTTGAGTGTTCTCTTGTGTTCCCCTCGTGATTTTCCCCTCATTTCCCTCCTCGTGTTCTTCGTGTTCATCGCAGGATTCGCTCCTTTCGTGAAAGATTGGGCCACTAGGGTTCTACCCTACATCAGCACCTCTTGCTAAGAAGATTCCAAAGCTGCAAGAATCCACACATTTTGTAAATAGCATCGGTCGCACGGGGCGGAATCACAAGTTCGATCACAAGTTTATTGTGCACATTCCATAGGGGCCATGCTAGCGCCCCCCATCGCAACTAGAGGGTAAAACGCGCGTCACGCACGGGGATTCTATAACCTCCTGAAACATATCTGGAAGATTGTTATGTCACTAGCTCCCTCCCATCATGCCCCGAAAATAGCTCCAGAGGAAAATAGCTATCAGGCAGAGGAAGAATATGTGATTGTAGTCCTCTGGTACTCCGCATAAGGGGCATAACCCATCACTAGGGCCATTGTGTTTAAGCACCTCCGTACCCAAAGGTAGGCGGCCACGTACCCATTGCCAAAGGAAGATACAGATATTCATTGGCAGCTTGATCTCCCAAAAGATGTTTAGTTAATTGGTCCAGGTGTGGCCGAGACCGCTTGGTATAAGGATTTTGTCAAAAACTTGCCACTTGGCTCTAACCGCCAGGATATAGTATGCTGCTCAGGTGAGGGCAGAGTGTAGGATGATGCATTCGAGCAACTCCTCCCATTGGACTAGTTCAAGGGGCCAAACGTACGCCGGAAAGCAATGCTCTCCAGGTTCCCTAGGGCTACCACCAAAGTGAGCAGTGACTACATGCAAATAGTGAGGAGCGAGTAAAAATGCTCGGCGAATGACATAGGACCTGACCAGCGGTCCAGCCAGAACAGGGTATTGGTGCCAGATCCAACGCAAATCGATGACCCTATCCTAAGGACCGGTAGCAATTGTGTGATCATTTGCCAAAATTGGGAGCCGCCCGCCGTAGGTGTAAAGGCTAATGGCTGGTCGCGCAAATATTTTGTGCGAATAATATCGAGCCATAGCCCTCCTTGACCGGTGGCAATACGACAAAGTCACTTGGAAAGGAGGGCAATGTTCATCCACTTGGACGAAATGACCCCCAGGCCCCCTGGTCTTTAGGATTACAAATCTCCGACCATTTAACCATGTGGTATTTCTTCTTATCGCCCTTCCCATCCTAGAAGAACTGGGATTGGTACATGGCAATTTACTGATGGAGGGATTCATTAAGACTATAGAATCCCATGAGGTACATTAGCAGGCTAATCATGGATGAGTTGATCAAGACCACTCTAGCCACCTTAGAGAGCCAGCGCCCTTTCCATGGTTGGACCCGATGTTGAACCTTGGTCACCAAGGGGCATAGGTCCTTCTCTAGGATACATGAGTCACTAATTGGCATACCGAGATAGGTGGTCGTAAATGACCCAAGGCGACATTTAAGTCGGTTAGCTCTGTAGTGTGACTCCCCCATGGAGTACCCAAGCACCATCACATTGCTCTTGGCGAAGTTTATTGTCAATCCCGAAATTTCCTAGAAACAGAGGAGGAGGAACTTCAGATGTTGGATGTCTTCTTCCGAGCCTTCCACCATCAGTGTCAGTCATCTGCATACTAAAGGTGGGTGAGTCCCCCATCCGAAATGAGATGGGGACAGACACCCCAAATGTGTCCAGCCCATTTAGCTAAGTCTAAAATGGCGTCAAGAGCATCAACCACAAGGTTAAATAAAAACAAGGACAAGGGGTCCCCTGTCGCACCCCTTGTGATGTGTGGAAGTATGGGCCCACCTCTCCATTAATGTTAATCATCATGCGTCAGCTAGAGACGAATTGCATGACATGCACGATCTAGTGGTGGTCGATGCCCCGCTTCGCCAACACTTCTCGGGGGAATGACCAATTTACTATGTCATATGCTTTATGGAAGTCAATCTTAAAGAAAACCGCATGAAGGTATTTCCTCTTCACTTCACAGATGACCTCATGGAGTACAAGTATCCCATCCAAGATAAATTGGCCCTTAATAAACCTTGTCTGGTTAGGGTGCAATATCCAAGGACCAAGCAGGGCGTCCCTAGTGGCGTACCATTGGCAAGAATCCGAAAGATCACATTGATAACCGTGATTGGTTAGAATTGTCGAATGTCTCTAGGCCCTATACATTTGGGATTAGGGAGATAAACCTGTAGTTCAGGCATGATATGTCCAATGTGCCTCCCATAAATTCGAGCGCCATGAAATCCCCTTTGATGGTATGCGAGAACACTTCAAAAAGCGGACCGACAAACCATCTGCGCCTGGAGCCAAAGCGAGGTTCATTGATTTCATGAAGGTCTTGACCTCCGCTTCCTCGGAAGGACCTAGAATGGAATTATTCTCTTCAGGGAACACCCATTGGTGGCTATCCCAAAAATTATCTGCTAGGGTAATGCCCCCCATAGGATGTTTGGTGAATAACGCCCTCTAGATACCGTCCACATGACACCGGAGTTCATCCGGGTCTTGGAGGATCCTATCACCATCCTGCAAGTGGGGGTGGTGCATCGCCTACGGCGGCCATTAGCAATCGCCCGGAAGTAGGTCGTGTTGGAATTGCCAATGAGTATACAGTTCATGGATCCCCGTTGTTGCTAGTAAGGCCTCTACCTTGGTATAAATGTCCATCCGAGCATCCTCGAGGCTATACCTAAGCACCCATTCATCCGGGGAGAGGCCAATGCCATCGGCACGCAAGTGCAGAGCCTGGATTTCCGAAAGGAGGATGCCCGTCTAGACCTTGAGGTCGTGGCCCGCATTCATGCCCTAACCCTTCATGAATTGCCGGGAGCATTTGGCAAGGTGGTGCCATTCATCCATAACTAGCATACAACGATGCGGTTCGGCTCAGGCCGCCACCCAATGCTCCTTCACGGTAGAAATAAAATCCGGTTGGCAAAGCCAGAAGGTTTAGAATCGGAAGTGGGGCGGTGTCCTAGGTCGCTCATCTTGCGATGAGAGTAGGAGGGGAACATGATCGAAGCCAATCCGCGTGATGGCCTGCAGGGTGGCATGTGGAAAGCGGAGTTCCCACTCTGGGACATGAACACCCGATATCAGACACTTACGATGGGAGCAACCTGTCTATTTGTCCAGGTAAATCTTGCACCTACCGTGTCTAGCTCCTGAACACCATGGTCTGCAATCCAATCATTGAACCACTGCATACCCGATACATCAACCCGAGAGGATCCACCTGGCCGCGTCCCTGCTGCCATGTTGGACTACTGGTAGGCCGCCCGAACTTTCCTGCGGGGCACAAGATGGAGAGTGTCGCATCATGCATGGCCATGAAGCCACTGTTGGGGTGTACAACTGGATCTCCAGGTGGGCCGGCATGTCCGCCTGACGGACGCGTACGATGTAGTCTATGTTTTTTCTTTTCATTTTTTGTCTATCTAGGCACTACACCTCCATGCTGCTCAGTTAGGACATCTTCAAGGCGGACCCATAAACATCCCACAACTATCCAGACCGCTCTATCCCGCGGAAGCCATCCAACACCTACCTGTATCGGTCTACGGGGTGGTTCGGACGCGATTTCTCCCGCAAACCGGAGACAAAAGTGGGGGAGGTTTGCGGGAGTCCGGACTGCTCCCAAGCACGCTTTTGGCTGCCCTGGCCCACAAAAAACCCTCCCCCTCCCACGCGCACTCCCACCCGGTGCCGGCTACGCACATTAATGCCTCTATAGAGTACGCTACTCCACATTGAAGATGGCTCAAGGTAGATGCGACCTCTCACTCCCTTCGCCATTGAAGCGGCCCGTCGGCCGAGGGCGCCGCCCATTGTACGCCCTACTGAACACGCCTCCTCGCCACATTCATACGCCTCCATTAACCCCACATGGAAGCTGAGAAACCTACTCCAGCCACATTTCCGTCCAGAGAGAGTAGGCATTAAATGCAAGGGCGGCCAAGCTCCTGCTGTCCGCCGTCTATTTAAATGAGGGAACACGCCAGGCAAGAACCACACCCCTCGGCCACTCCCCCAATCTCCTCCTTCACCACTCTTCCGATGGCGTCCGAAGAACAGTTCTCCGGCATACAAGCTAGCTGGGTGGCCCACCAAGCCCACCAGATACGAGCGAGGAAGCTCGCTCCTCCAACCCCCCCCCCCGTGCCTCACCCGACGGAACAAGTTGCTGCCCCAAGCAGCTGCGTGGTTCAACAACTTGCCATCTCCAGGCCCACTCGATGATGAGTGGCGTGTTGCTCCATGTCATCCCAACAAGGAGCACGGCGGCACGGGCATCATCGCTTTCGTTGATGACTGCACCTCCCGTGTGTGTGTGATGATGCCTCTCGTGCATGCGATGCGCCTCTCTTGCCTGCGACCGCGCCATGCAGGCAGAGGCAGAAACCGGGTGCGCGAAGAGCAACGAGTCGGTGGCCGGCGCCTCCGCATCTGCCACCATCATCGAGGAGAAGTAGAACACGGGAGTCCGTTGCCACTTGGGTCCCATGAAGGGCACCGCCTAGGCGACACTAGCGTACACAGCTAGTGTCTTGCCCAATTCTTCTCTTTCGACGACTTTCGTCGATCCCACATGTATTTCATGGAAGCGGAGGTGCCGCCTTCCCCTCCCGCTGAAGTATCAGTCGGGGGTCCACTCCGATGAGTGGTCGGAAAGTGAGCCGTCCTTTGTGCTGAAGCATATACCTCCAGGGCTCCCGGCAGTCCAGTGATCGGGCTATCGGACATGTGGAAGACAAAGGGATCTGCGGGCGGCGATTTAGATTAGGTATTAATTATACCTTTAGAGTTGGACTAGCACCACTGATGCAAATGTACTGAAATGCATCATGTTTATATGAAAATTTGGCTTCTTATAGGAAATCCATCATTTATATGAAATTCGGCCATGTTTGCATGAATTTCATCTAGTTGATTTGAGTTGTTGTGAAAATGTATGCGGCTAGCATTGGATGGATGTCTCCTGCATCCGTGTCCGCTGACTGGTCCCCCTATCCGCGGACGGATGCGGGAGGTTTTTACGGGTTGTCGTTGGAATCTAGCATCTTCTTCTGCATTTGCATGGCAGTGTAAGGCAGGGTTGGAATGTTGTCGTTTCATGGAGATGAATGAATGTTGTTTGGGGCGATTTGAGGGTGATGTGGCTTCACCAGAGGCCAGGAAAATTAGCTAGTGAGGCCTCCTATTCCTATAAATAGGTTGTAGTGAAAAAAATATGTGGCTTCCCCTGCAACCTCGCACTAGCATAACTCCATTTACCCAGCTATCAATGGCCGCACCCCCACTACATGGCCCCGTGGTTTAAGTGTGTCCATAGACTCCTATGATATTTCCCATTTACATGCATCCACAAAGCTCGACCACCCCTTCCTATCTCTGCATCTCCTTCAAATCTAGAATTTCTACAGGCCCTTCTCTCTTTTGGTTAGCTAGTTAGACAACGACCGGGATGGCCGACCACATGGAGCTCTCTATCGAGAGCGGCGGCAGGCCCCCGCCTACACCCCAGATCAGCCTTGTGGGATTGTTCCTTGCGTGCATGGTCGCCGGCGGTGTGCAGTACGGCTGGGCGCTGCAACTCTCCCTCCTCACCCCCTACGTCCAGGTATGCAAACGTGTGTGTACACGGGCATGTTTTCCTCGAAAAGTGTGTATTGTTGTTCTAAAAATAAGCAATATTTTAAATGTAAATATTTTCTACCAGGGTTTCTATGTTAGTTATTGTGCATTCCTATTTGAGAGTGTTGAGTTTGTTTTTTCCGACCATTGACTTTGCTTATTTAGTTTTTAGGGGAGAAAACTAAGAGGAAACTAGGTGATACCCTGTGCGTGGCTACGGGGATTAGTTGCAATATATTTTAATAATACTAGCAAAAGAGCCCGTGCGTTGCAACGGGAGAGAAAACATAACACACGCTCTTAACTCAACAACCATCACTCAAGACCACAATAGGTCCATCTCCTTTATTTTTGCGAGACATCATATTGGTGTTGCCGCTTATCCTCCTTCTCAACCTCGCTGGCGATGGCCTCGGTGTTCACACTAAACAACAAAAAACGTGTGTTGAATATGGTTAATCCTAAGGCCTCACTCCATCCCTCCCCCCTCCCTCCCTCCCTCTCTCTCTCTCACGTCTCACGCTCGCGATGAGAAATCTTTTGTTTTCCACTGCGACATTTTTCAGGTAGTTATCCATATTTTCTTTCCCTATATGGTTATAGTGGGGTGTTTATTTGCAATTTGGATCGTCGTCGATATGAAAAGAACGGATCTTGCGCTATAAGTTATAAGTTTTCTTCCATAACAATATTTTAAAAATATTTAACAGGTAAAATTAACATCATATTTAAGCCCTATTCGGAAAGCCTCCAATTCACAACTCCACTCCCGGGGTTGGTGGAGTTGTAGTTAAAAACTGTGGAGCAGCTATTTCCTGACTATACAACTCCTGGAATTTCGTGGAGCTGGTGGAATTCCGAATAAGCCTTTAGATTCCACACATTTTTCTAATAAAATTTCATATATAATATGTTAAAATCGAAGTTACGGTTTAAAAGATACAGAAAATTTGGAAAATCATTTGGCTTGACTCAAATATATTCCAAATAATATTAAAAAATACTTAACAGGTAAAAATAATCTCATATTCATATTCTACATATTTTCCTAATCAAATTTCATATATAACATGTTCAAATCGGAGTTACGGTTTAAAAGATATGGATGATTTTAGAAAGCATTTGTTTGACTTAAATATGATATGCGGATGAATTACCTAAAACATCAGGGGGTTTTCAAAAAATGTAAAATAACGGTTCGGTGTGACTTAAATCCGGACGGCGGGTTGATTTCAAGAAAAGACAGGGACTTTTGTGTAAAATACGAAAATAACAATTCGTTTTAACTTAAAAACAGGACCGCGGGTTGAATTCTCTGAAATAGAGGGACCTTTCTAAAAAATACCATGACGGACGAAAGAAACCCTATTTGCTTTATTATTAGGTAAAGATTTGGTTGCACGAAATAAAATTTTCTGATTAATAATATGTTAGATGAAATTGATAATATATTTTAATATGCATAGTCCATAGTATTCATCGAATATAACTAACATAATTAAAAGGAAAAAATTAAGCAACTTTTCATGCATAGTTGCATGCTGGGGTGGGACTTTTCCTATGCATTGTTGCGTGTTGAGATGGGACGATTGCATGTTGAGACAAATATGTTAGTGGGATCACATATTTAGTTATGCTAGATAATACTTCTGCATATTCTTACCATATATGAATCGTAGGGGACCTAGTAGGACACTTTAATGGATTGATTTGTTGCTGAAAATATAGAAAATAAGAAGAGATGATTGGAAGACTTGCATGTGTTTAATGATGTGATGGGTCTCCAAAGCATGCAGTAGATCTCATCAAAATCACACTGAGTCAACTCATCTCTATTAATCTCACAGATATGCCATCGGTTCAGCGATAGGCCCCCCATCTAAACACTGCCAAGTATAACATTTACACGTAATCTGAGTCTAGAATCAACCAGCATTGCTCCGATACCACTATTGGGGTACGAGGTGGGCTACGCTGGTGCAAAAAATATTCCACCACGCACCACCTATGATCATGATGTAGGTATGGTCCCACAAAATTACCGCTTGATATATTGACCCATGATGGAAGCAGAGTTGACAATGATCATTGATGTAGTTGTAGCCATACATCCTCTCACCTTCAGCCGTTGATGAATTCTTGTTCGACCATCATGGGTGCAATGCCTATGAAGTGTATCCACCTATAAATGAATGGCTCAAAGATGAACCGATAATTTCCATGTCGCAAGCATCGGAAGGAGACTGTTGTGCAGGTTGGAGGGTTTTTCCAAACCTTGAGTGCATCCCGAAACTGGTTATTTCACTTGTGACCTAAATTAATGCAATCCTCCTTATATGACTTCCCCCAAAGGGATCAACCATATGATCACGCAGGCTACAATTCTTGTAATGTATTTGACCTATCGATTATGAATCCTTATGTGTGTGACCCCATGGTTTCTTGAGAACATGGTCATTCGAAGTGACCCTAGTAACTCTTACTCAACCCGGTAGTTGAGTAACTCCTTACTCACATGAATCAGTTGCATCTCTGGTGCCAAGTTTATAAACTAGAACCTGGCCAACTAGAACTCATGTAATAACTGGCCGTGACCTCAAGCAAGACATGCTAGTTCCTAATTTCCATGAAATCATTGCAATGAACCTCTCAATATGTCATATATGAAATATTCTTGAGTCACAACATATTTTTGTTGAACACAATGCAATAGATTGTCATCTTTGTTGGGTGGCTGCAACCTCTCTTGTCGACCTATGAACTAATCCATGGTGAGGGTAACTCTTAACCTCAGTGGTATGGTAATGCAATCCGTGATCAGATATGTCAAGAGGACCCAAATAAATCTCAGCAATTCATAAGGGAAAGGTCATGCCTTAATCAACCATGCCTTGCAATATGCTTCACTACATGCCTGGAAGATACCTTTACAACTACCTTGTAAAGGAGTAGTGTTTGGCAACCCCTAATCAAGTCGATTGTCTTCCAAAGGATAATGAGACAATTTTTACTCTGAGGACATGTCACATACATTGAGCTCGAAACAAATAAATGATAAACAACTTAACGCATCTTGAAAATGTAAATCCTAGCTATGAGTTCCCAACTCAAGCTACATCCATGAGATTGACATTTCCATGTATATTGCATCTGGGTGTAGCCATCTATTGATAGACATAGTAGTCTATGGTTATACTCCCCTTCCCCACATCCTCCATGACTAGGGACATTATAACATTTTCATACAACTCGAAGCTCCCACAACGGATCACATATTTATTGCTCGAAGTAAAGACAATATTCATGGATGACTGGATAATAGATCACAAACACATAGGGTTACAATCATCAGATGATTGCATCTATGACTTATTTTTAGCATGATCGACACGAGTTGTCCGTCCTGGTCACAGTTCTCACCAGTTGCTCGTACTCTAGCTATTCTCAACTCACTCTGACCATGATGATGCCCTCCTCCTCTCCAGCCGCACCTGTCACTCTCCCCACCTCAAACCACTTTCGTACTTGCCCTTATTGCGATGTTTAATACTTCATTGGTGAGCTATCACAAGTACTTTTTCTTTGGAACTTTGATACATTCAACAAAAGTACTTCCTTCGAGTCACACTTCTTTGATTCCTCCCCACAACCTTGCTCATATGGTTCTTGTGGAGCTTGAGATGGTTTCCCTCGATGCGGCCATGTAGGAAACGTGCTTGGCACCAAGGCCACTGATGCACTATTATGTCTCTCTCACCCAGGAGAAGAGCGCTTAGGTGAGCTATGTGATGTAGGGTGAAACCCTAGATGGCCGATCTTTCACGAAAGGAGCGGATCCCAAAGAGAAACATGAAGAACATGAGGGGATTCACGAGGGAAAACAAGAGAGAATCACTCAAACCAACAAGATTCGATTACACATGTGCTAGATCCTCGAAACACAAAGAGATACACGATGATACAAGGTCAACAAAGGATGATACAAGTAACCGGTTCTTCTCCTAGAAGGAGGTCTTGATGGGGCCGCCCAAGAGGGGGTCTTGAATCCAAGTTGATCTTCTCCAAAGAGGGGCCGCAGTCTCTCTCGAGGAGAAGATCGGGATGGATGAGCGGAGCTCTATCTCGAAGTATGAGCTAAACCAACGTTGACCCTAGCTAGGAGGTGGAAGAGGTCTATTTATAGTCTAAGTGCAAATGGGGCGAAGTGAAGGGGTACATGGGCCTCGGGCCCAAATATGGACGCAGCCAGGTACCGGACGTCCGCTGGGGACCGGTCGTCCGGTGTCTCAGGAGCCGCCGAACGTCCGGTGTCCTCCGGTCGTCCGTTGGTTCTGCTCTGTGATGGGGGTGCCGGACGTCCGGTAGCTCCGGACTTCCGCAGATGTTGGCTCGGGTGCTGGTGCGCTGGTCGTCCGGTCCGGATCAGACGTCCGCTCGTTCGCTTCGGGTGTAGGGGCACCGGTCGTCCGGTCTGGGTCGGACGTCCGCTCGCTGGGGTTCGGCTGAGGCTTCAGGCGCCGGACGTCCGGTCCTGGTCGGTCGTCCGGTGGCTGGGACTTTTCCTGCATCCCTTCTTCTTCTCCGTCTTCTCGTCCATCTTCCTCTTCTTCTTGTCCTTGCTCCTTATCTTCTCCATTGTACCTGAGTATGCACAAGGTATCCATATGGGGTAGTAGCCATGCTTCATGCGCATCGAGGTGGAATTGTGAGAGGAGAGATGTCACCTCGGTTCCAAGGGCTCTTGCACGTGATCGAGTCATGGGTCCGGTAGGCACTTGATGAGACGATGGTAGGTCCATGGGGATGACCATGGGATGCTCCGCATCACTATGTCAATGGGTCGACACTGTCGATCAGTAATACCTGTTCCTGGGGTTGTGCTTGGTGGTGGGGCCTCCCTTAGACACAATGTTACAAGATGTGATACACATGTTAATTCAAGTGAACAGTGCTTGGGGGGCAACAATGGTAAATGGGGGATGATAAGAGTGAGTTATCATGGGCTTTGACAGGCTAATTACAATATTGTTCTTTTATATGGCATCGTTCGTACTTATGCTTTGGATGGTGGTGCGGGACGAATGCCAATTGATTTATGCTAGAAATTATATTTCATGCGGATCTGGATGGAGTCTGTTGCATGGAAAAATTAGCTTATCTCACATTTATCATTGGCCTAATAAAGATGCCAGATATTAATAAGAGATGTGAGATTAGGGAGCTAGAGATGTGAGAGAATGTGTTCCTCATTCTAAGCTTTAGAACGTGGAGCCGTATCTAAGAGGAATGAGTCAAATTTGGAACTTTTATGGAGGTGGAAAGATATCGAACATGCTATAATTTTCGCATGTGTGTGATATGTGATATAATTTTGATTGAAGATAGCCGAAACATTGTTTGTTTTGAAGTTATACTAAGAAACTAT
The DNA here is from genome assembly GCF_003073215.2 of Triticum urartu. Classification (NCBI taxonomy): domain Eukaryota; kingdom Viridiplantae; phylum Streptophyta; class Magnoliopsida; order Poales; family Poaceae; genus Triticum; species Triticum urartu. The sequence continues at coordinate 204,331,858 of NC_053022.1, read as the reverse complement.
GTTAGATTTATAGTTACAATCATTGTAGCGTATACATGCTTGGATTCATTAACATGGTTTAATATGTTTACTATTGCTTCGACAGACATTGGGAATACCTCACGCTCTTACTTCAGTTATGTGGCTCTGTGGTCCTATTGCTGGATTAATTGTAAGTAACTATGACAATGGATCTTGTAGAACAAGGAGTTATTGTTTGATTTCCATAAGACAACTCTCTAACAACTTAAGAGAGGAAAACCTGCACACCTGTTGCTTATTTTATTTGTTATACTTTGAACCGTGGTCTATAAAAGCAATAAATTCATGGTGCAACTTCATGAATATTTATTAAAAGAATAAGAAGTGATATAAAGTGCACATCACTTTTATCCATCATTTGAGCAAAGCACATGATTTTTCTGATTCATTCAGGAGTTGGCGTATTCCCCGTGAGTTTATTGTGAAGCATATATTTCAAATTAATGCATGCATCGTATGTTCATGAAGGTGCAACCATGCGTGGGTCTCTCTAGTGACAAGTGCGGTTCGCCACTAGGGAGGCGGAGACCGTTTATCCTCTCGGGATGCATCGTCATCTCCATATCGGTGAGTACCATGCAATCATACCTCTTCTGCTGACATACACCATCAACCTATTATGAACAGTCACTAATGTGTTGCCACACTCATATGTGTGACCCCGTAGGTTATAATTGTTGGGTTCTCCTCGGACATCGGGTACGCACTTGGGGACACGAAGGATGATTGCAAGTAAGCTAAATCTTTAATTTTAGGCATATAGTAGCAAAGTAAAGAATCTTACGAAAATCTAACACTAAGTTGACGAGAGATTTGTACAGAGATTACACTGGGCCTCGGTACCGTGCGGCTGCCGCCTTCATTTTGGGCTTTTGGCTGCTCGACTTCTCCAATAACACAGTGCAAGTGAGTCTGCGCATGCTTGGTCAAGAGCATATCGACATATTTCATAGTTAAGTTTGGTAGTCTAGACTATAAAAATTTATTACTTTCAGTCAAAAAAATTGTTATGAAGATTTAGTACTAGTTAAATCCACGGGGCAAAAGAATCATTAGATAAAATGGCAATTCTTCATAGGTATAGAAAATAATAATCATGTCAGGCACTAACCAGGGAGATTCTATGTAAGCCATCCATTAAGTCTTGAGATATGTGAAGAAATTTCAACACGTTCCATTTGTTGCATTTTCATAAAACATTGAGTCAAATCATATCCACTCTCCTCCGTACACACGTCATGTCATGTATCCACCCAACATCATGCCTCTACCCACATGAATAATTCAAAATTGAGTACCTCTCTATCTTCATGTGAAAATTGTTTGTATTTAACTAACATTTGTTTGACATTGCTGACAATAATGAAATATTTTCAATTAATCTATGGTTAATAATTGTGATAACATAAATGTGGGAAAACATCAACAAACCTAATGTGCCAAGTCAATACAAACTGCGACAAGTACGCTATAATCCCCAAGTGTGAGGAATTTCCATAGCACTTTCCAAAGATAGAAGTGGTGAGTATGGAGTGTCGAACACACAAGTAGCTGAAGGTAAGATCAACATTCCCCCATCTCCTATCTACCACTGATACAACCCTATGTAAACCGAGTGTGTGCTTTATCTAGAAACAAGAAATAAAACTACAAAGTTTGTACAAAGAGGTAGCTTTGCAAGGTAACGAAGACCATAACCGTAAAAGTAGGTGCTTCCTAAGTAATGATACAATTAAATACAAATAGCGGGCGTGGAATAGTGGTGGTATGGTGTGCAGAATTGTCCCTAGGCAATCAACTAAGTTACTAAATCGATCATCGACGCAAGTTTATATGTGGGAGAGGCCTCTGCTAGCATGCCATCCCTTACTCATAATTTTATGCACTTCTGATTGGAACTATTAGCAAGGATCTGCAACTACTAAGAAGTTCATTAAGGTAAAGCCCGACCATAGCAGCAAGATATATTGGTCCCCCTTCAATCCTATATGTATAAATTTATATGGTCCGACGAGGTTTCTGTCACTCCTGCCCCCATATGCATAGTCCAACCAACTTACAACTAAACCTATGGCATGATCCGCATGCGAGCTCATATGATGGACACCAAAGGATAGTAACATAACAACAAGCAACTCAACCAAACATGGAAATTTACCAATTAACCCAAAGGACAACAAGAATCTACTCAAACATAATAGTGATGACACAAATAATTGGGTAATAATTCATAGCACCAAAACACCATGTCAAGTAGGGGATTCCAGTGGGTTCTGGTAGAGTGGACTACTGAAAAGAGGTGAAGAAGGTGACGGAGATGTTGTTGAAGACGGTGACGTTCATCAAGACAATCGCCACGATGATGGTTCCCCTAACGACACTCCAGCACCACCGGGAGACAGAGGTTGAGAGCCCCGCTTCGAATTCTTCCTCCATGGCATGCCCCTTGACGGGAGAGTTTGTCCCCTCTGATCCTTGTCCATCATGGCTCCTATAGGGGCGAGAGCCCCTCTGATATTGGATCTCTTCTCCATATATCTTTGTTTTTCGCCACTATTTTCTAGTCGAACACTGTTTCTTTTATAGTCAGAGGTCCGTAACTCCGACCGGACGGAAATTTTGAGGGATTTTTTTTCCATAAATTAGCTTTCCTGCAGATAAAAAGGAGCTCTAACTGATCCACAGCCCCCAAATGAGCCCATGGCGTAACTAGGGGTGGGCACACCACCTGGTCGTGTGGGGCCCTCAGGCACTGTCTTGCGTTGTTCCTTCGCTCAAAAATAACATATATTCCAGAAAAAGTCAGAGTAAATTGCCGCGGTATTTTGAACTTCCTAAATATTGATTTTTCACGAAAGAAAAAATATGCAGAAAACAACTTGCACTAGGCACTAGATAATAGGTTAGTCTAGAAAAATAATATAAAATTGCAGCAAAACCTGAACACCGCATATAGTTGATGTTAATATAGCATGAGTACTTCAAATAAATTTGATATGTTGGAAACGTATCAGCATCCCCAAGCTTAATCCCTGCTCGTCCTCGAGTAGGTAGATGATAACAAGAATAATTTTTGAAGTGTGAATTGTAGGATAGAGAAAACCTTTGATCACATAGGCAATGATAATTCTAAAAACAAGTAACATCATTCCATTAAGTTCAACATATAATAAAGTGGTCATGAAGTATCTTGTTAATATTTTAGGATTATATTACAAACATAAAGCAACCAATGAAGTATAGATGATGACTAGGTACCGCAATTTGAACATAACCATCATACTTATACAATGCTCAACAAATTACTACTATGAGAATGCATACAAAGCTAAGAGTGATGGCCATACTCAATACCTGGTGCCGCAAGAAAAAGAAGATGGAATTGGCTCAACAATAAAAGTAAAAAATATAGGCCCTTCACAGAGAGAAGTAGAGATTAACATGCACCAGAACTCATTTGTTTAAAATAGAGATAACTTTTTTGAGATGTGTACTTTTCCTGTCAACGGTTTAGCAACAATGGTTTCCATCTCCTTCCATTCTAAACACATTAAGAGCGGTTGCCATGCATCAACACTCCTCCAGCATAACCAACACAAACCATGGCTAGCTGAATCCATGGGTGCCTGCCAACTTTCAACTTCTTTTTCAAAAATATATTATTAGGATTGGGCATCCCTATACAAGCTATATCATAAACTTAACAAGCAAAGTAAACTCACATCCTAAGTAAAGCACATTTAGTACGGAAGATAGTGACTACCCCCACCGCTCCATGAGTTTTACGAGCACACAAAATATAAGTTTATTTGAAGTTTTAGAGGTGGCCTTGCAAATTTACTTGGAATGGTGGTGAAATACCATGTATATGCAGGTACAGTGGACACTTTGTGGCATAAACTTGTTTCAAGGATTGGATGCACAAGCGGTAATTCTGCTTAGTACTAGAAAAGGCTAGCAAAAGACTGTGGGCAACGACTTTACCATGCACAAAAACATTAATCATTGATTCTCTAATAGTAACATTATTGAGGAAATAAAATCCCGATGATAACCTTCAAACCTTGAATACCTCTAAGGCTAAACTAGAATTTATCAAACATGTGTAAGCATGTGCCAAGCCAATCATCTGTCCTTCATTGGGAGATACTTACCACCACAACATAATAGGTTCAACTTAATGCAACTAATGCTCTTTGTCATTATAATATAACTCTCTTGCTTGATTAAATATATGCACTATCATATTCACTTCTATTTTAATGAAGTAAACAGAGGATGCATGTTTACTTCTCAATATACATATCATAAATGAAGCACATGGCATTTAATTCATTCTTAAATTTTACTCTAAAGATATAAGTGAAGCACAAGAGTAAATGATCATACTTACTCAATGAGGGATTCCGCATGATAGTGGGATCAATACTAATGACTAAAGTTTGACCTCTTCCATCCCACTTTCAATAATAATGTAATCCACTTGAATTGCATCAACCTCCTAAATAGTGACATCAATACTATCTAAAGTTGACCTCTTCAAAGCCACTTTCAATGATAATTTGATCCATACTCGAAAAGATATAAGTGAAGTTCGTGGAGCATTCTACAAATAACATTAGTATAAAGAGACCAATATCCAAGCTCAAAAGATATAATTGAAGCACACAAAGCATCCTATAAAGCCAAGCTCAAAAGATTTAAGTGACGGATAAATAAAGCCATAATCAAGAGATATTATAAGTGAACTGCATGGATTATTCTATAAACTAACCATGGACACTAAGAAATCATCCTCAACCAGCATAGTGTAAATTTATTGAAAAGAAAAAGAAAAATGATGCTCTAATACTTTGCACATATCATGTGAATAAAATATAGGCTCAACCAAGACATACCTTTAGTTGTTGAAAACGATGAAGGGGATGCCAGAGCATCCTGAGGCTTGGAGTTTGAGATATCTTAAAAATATTTCTCGGGGATCCCTCGGGCATCCCCAATCTTCAGATCTTGCATCTCTCCAACTTTCTCTCGTATCGATATCTCCCGTGAGTTTTAAAATTTTCATCCATAGAAAATTCAATAGAACTCGTGAGATAGACCAGTATACATAAATATAAATCACCAAATCATGTACTGTGAAGACAAGTTACATAATTGTTTTCAAACATTAGCTACTATACACTATCATTTTCACAATTTATATCCCCCAATGTAAGCCATGAAAATTCAGAATGAGCGGATAAAAAACTATAACCACAATCTGTCTAAACCAAATAGTCTATAGTAACTAATTCTAAACATATACTTCTAAAGCTCCAAAAATTGTGAAAGATTAGGAAGTAATAAAAAAATTATTACAATATTGTTTAAAAAATTCATAAAATTAGCACGTTCAAGGAAAATATAATAATTTAATTACGACAACAAAACTTTCTGTTTCCGGCGAGCACACATCAAATATGCAATTTAAACATCCTATGGGCAAACCTTGGCACTTCATTTTTATGGTATAGTGTTTTATACATGGGGATAGTTATTTTTATGAGAAACTTCCATGGGAATCTTTACATTATTTCCATGAGCATGAGCAAAGTGTTCAAGGTCGACCCTCACTTCTTCAATGCACAACTATTCAACCACTTATCTTTTTAAGAAAAGGTTTTCGTTTCCCTTCTTTATTTTTGTTTTGTTTTTGAAAAAAATAGCACACGAAAGAAGAATAAGACTCTCTAAAACTTCCGTGTTGTCTCCGTGGCAGCGCTTTCGTTAAAGCGTTAAGCAGTGTATAAAGGTGCAAGTAATTTATTAACTTTGCATTTTAAAATTTTACCCCCAACTAAAGAAAGAAAACAAGAACAAGAATAACGAAACTACTTAGTGATAAAAGCAAAAAAACATACAAAATAATTTTCATCCTACTCTATTGCTCCCGGCAACGGCGCTGGAAAGAGCTTGATAATCCCCAGTGCAAGGAAACTGTCGTAGTACTTTCTAAAGAAGGAATAAGTGGTAAGTATGGAGTGTCAAACCCACAAAGAGCTAATGGTAAGATCTATATGTCTTCAGGCTGTATCTGCCATGAATGCAATCCAACATGCACTTACCATTTTCTTATCTAGAAAGAAGAAATAAAACTACAAAATGGGTATAAATATGTAGCTTTGCAAGGTAACGAAGAACATAAATAGAAAAGTAGGTGTTGGCTAAGTAATGATACAATATAATACAAATAGCGAGTGTGGAATAGTGGTGGTATGACAAGGGGAATTGTACATGGAAAGATCAAAGCCTCACGGGACACATAAAGAGACATACCCACCACCCTTGTGCATGCAAACCTAACAAGAGATGCTGATGCCAGCTACACCATGCTTTCTTTCCGACCGACCTAATGTTCCGAGGAGAATTAGGAATGGTTGTATCCCTGCGTCGAGTGCCTATGAAAAAGTAAAATAAAACATGGATGGGGAGAAATAAATCGCTATTTACGGCCAGACATGTCAAGGTCCACTTACAACAAATTGCCAAATTGTTATGAAGTGCCACACATACACAAAGTGCCAAATGATTACGAAGTGCCTAAAATTTTACACGAAGTGCCAAATATTACAAACTACTTGTCAATTCACACGAAGATCTCTACAAATACAATATGTTGTTAAGTTCTACTTGATCAATCATTAAGTTGTAATGGGTCAACCACTAAGTTACAACATGAGAAAATACATCGTAATGTGCAGTCAAAGTTCTACTACGGGGATGTGGAGGAGGGGAGCTCGCCAATTTCTTGATTCAGAGACCCTCGTGGTGATGGAGGTGGACGGTCGGCGTCCGCGATGTCAACCAACTTCAGCTCACCGGTCATATCTAGTGAAGAGAAAGCAAGACAGACATGGGAAGGACCCAAGTGATGGTGACACATTGCATCATAGAGCGCACAAACAAATCAGTGTTTTGCCAGCCAGATCCTGATGGGGAGTAGGAGGCTCCTGCTCGACATTCAAGCAATGGCGGGGGAAGACCTCACGGCCAACGTGTCATGTGCCTAGAACAGATGCACATCACTAGATCCCACCTTAGAGGGAGGTAGTTGGTGTCAATTATTTACTATAGTGAGGAGGGTAGGGGATATGTTTTTGTTGTTCTCGCCATCCTGGGATGGGGATAGGCACGACGATGATGTGACATAGTGAGCTTGACAAATTCTGACGGTTCTTGTCTAGATCTTGTCTCCTCGTGTCTTCCTCGTCACCCATGGTGAGGACCACATTGTGACCACAGAAGGAGCACACTAACCTCCTCCTCTCCATGGGTTCATGCGCCACTTCTACCTCCACCCATGATTTTGGTTTCCAGAGCACATCTCCTTCCAGGAAGAGGTGTGGTGGAGGCAAGGGGAGAGGTGGTGTCATCAGCTGCTTGGGGGAGTGGTGGTTGGATCTGGTTGGTAGGGGCGAGAGGGGAGGTGAGGTCGGCTGGAGAGGAGAGCAGCAATGTTTTGGGAGGACAGTGGAATTGTGAGGAGGGGGTGACAAAAAGTGTAGGTTGATGTAAGGATGCTCTGGGGAGAGGCGAGCAGTATGGACCCACACCTGTCAGTGAGGTGCATGTTTTCTCTCTCTCTCTCTCTCTCTGGATTTTCTACTAGTTTAGCTGCCAGGATCATGAGTGGGGTGAATAGCTAGATTGCATCTCCATGGGTACACTAACATAACACATATTTAATTGACAAACACTTATTCGGCAAGCACTTTGAACTACAATAGAGAAACCACAAAATTTAAATAGTGAAAACTTATAAACTTGACGTGGCTTTTGGTATAACTGTTGAGTCAATTATCAAATTGTTTGTCAAAATCATGCGTAAAGTATATTAGTGGAAAGCTATGGATTAGGTGACCCCTTTTTTATGTGACACACTTTTCAAGCTTCATTGCATTCTAATGGCAATTTTGAAAACGGAGTTTTTCCCATCGAGCGACATCGATAGTATTTTTTAGACTTTTTATCGCATGCGAAAATGATGTAGATGGTATATTATTGAAAACATATCGAAGAGGAAAAAAACTAGACGTCATCTTCCTAGTTCCTTATGGTTTAAGAGCAGTTAATAAAAACTAGAATTCGTGTTTTGGCGCAGTCCAAATTGACAAGTGAGCTGCATCAAAGGGGCAACTGAACTGAGCTTTGCTAATAGAAGTCGGCTAAGTATAGTTTAGTGAACTCAAAGTGAAATTTTCAGCGCCAACAAGTGAACTACCGGAAATATTTTCCACATGAGGATGTTGACTTCTCGAATAGTAGCGAATCCTGACACATCGAAGCGATCTACAAGTTTTTCTAAATTGTTTTTCCCCTATGTTCTAGGCTCCATGGCATGAGAGCGGCAAACTGCATATGTGTTTTTGCACAATTATTTTATGGGGAGAACCAAGGAACTCATTATAACAAACTACTTCCATTTTCTTAGCAATTTATGAACAAGTCCCTAAATTTTCACAAAATCCTAGGGTGGCCTCCACCATGGAGCATTGTGGCACACCAAAGCCCGTGCATGCGTGGGGTAAAATGTCTGTCATATGCTGGAGAACCATAGTACCATGCCGCACGCTGATGACAAAATCCTATGGTGGCCTCCACCATACACCGGTGGAGCCTTGGATCGGCGCTGGAATCACAAGGGTGGCCCGATCTTCATGAATTTTAGGTGTATTTGCGGAACAACACAAGGAAATGGAGGAAATCATGAGGAATCACAAACAAATGAAGGAAAACACATGGAAAACTAGTGATTCCAAGGCGACACCCTCTTGTAATCATACATCCACACCACATGGTTCCCATTGTTTCTTAAAAATTCATTGGTGAAGCAAACAACAAGGTGGAAGATTCTTCCCCAAGTCATAAGACATGGATGGCTTGAATTTCATGGAACGAACCTTCTCCAGAAGTGGAGGTCTTGAACTCCAAACGAGTATTCACTTCAAAGGGTGGCCTTGTACTATATGAGGAGTCATCTTAACAAGGAGAGGTCCCACAAGGGCAGGTACATGAGCTAAGCTATAATGTATTGTCATTTCTTAGCTAAACATCTAGGAGGGGGATGGGTATATATAGGTCCACCCACAACGGGGTAAATGAGGACAAAAAGATACATAGGCTAGTCGCCTAAAAGTTGCGCGCATGTGGTGGTTATATGGGGTCCTCCTCGCTGATATAACCGACTAGTGAGGCGAGTGTTTGCCAGGCATTGGAGGTAGGTGGCATGCTCCAACAGTTTACATCGGGGTAAGTGGGTGGTATAATAGGAACAAATGTCAGGTTTTCTCGGGTTCCTGCTAGTGTAACCGGGCGGGATGAGCTTGTTATATTGGCCACTTGGATGTGGCCATCCTTTCCCGTCTTTCGCCACGTGAGTGTCTTGGTGTTTCTTCTTTCGCTCCCCATCTTCCACTACAAATGGTGTGAGCTCTTTCTTGTGCATGCTCCCCTCCATTGCACAATTGTCACTAGGCAACTTATATGTGCAAATGAAGGAGCATCAAGTATTATACCATCCATGAGAGAATCAAGTAGACATGCATAAAAGGCAGAATTCATGTTAGTAGATGTGATGCATGTGACCCTTCGCGATGGAGACAAAGCCATGTTGATGATCGTCGGATGCAATTTCTCATGTCATTCTCCGCACCCTTCAAGAGGAGTCTCCCTCTACTTAAAACATCATCACCATAGAGAAGGGATAGATCAGAGTTACCACAAAAATGGAGCTTGTCAATCATCATGTACTAAAGGCCTACACATGCACAAAACAAAGAAAATAATGTGCGTTCATGGTACAAAAAATGTGTCATCCATCAATACCCATCTCTTCTCTTGCGCATACCATTAGCAAGTAATACGGTTGATAAATATATGGTGTATTTATGCATATGTCATAGAAATGACATGCATGCTGTAAATAAGGAAAACAAGCATGCTTCACATGTAACATGTAAAAATATGTAAGTATATATGAGAAATCTATGGGGGCCTTATCGTGCAAGAATAAAGCAATGTCACACTCAGCACATATAATATAGCAAGTATTCAACATGATGGTGGCAACAATGGGAATTATTAGACAATATTCAAAACAAAGCCTGTGAAAAGCATGGAAATGGTTGCCATCAACCGTATGGAAAGAGCAATTATTCATCATGGGTGATGCAACACACAAGGTATATGCAAAACAAAACCATGGCAAAAGTTTCATTGTGTAGGCAAGAACTCCTACATAAACAAAAATGTGACATCATGCCACCCCCAACACAACAAGCATCATGAAAGTTATGGGTGAAAGATCTAAAATGATAAAAGAAAGTTACTCTGCCAAGCTTGTAAATACACATAAAAGTAACACAGTGATGGGTCATTTATAATGCAGAGCATGGGTCACAAAGGCATGTCATTGGAATAGTAATGATTAAACCATGCATTGTGAATATGGTAATATGGGCAAAACATATGTAGTGGAAGATACCAAAGAATCATTGGAGTGCAATTTAGAAGAGGTACGTGAATTCGTGTCATGAAGAAGAAGATAGGAATGATACTCCATGGAGACCTACGCCTTGTTTGCTCTAAAGAGCTCGTTTTGTAACCTCATGTTGAGTATGAGTTGAGAAGTAGTCGTGACGTCCTACACATGCAAAAGACAAAACTAATTATATGTGTGCATGGTAGATAAAGAGATCATCCATCACGATGTGTTTGTTCATTTGTACATCACTGTTAAACTCAAAGTGCATGAATAATATGTGCATCAATGTTTATATCCATGGCACTACGCATATTGTGCAAGGAAGGAAAAAACATGTTGCACATGGTACAAAAAAAATCTCCAATCATATGGGAGAAGTCTGTGGGGGCATTCTCATGTGCAATAGAATAAACATTGTTACACTCCAAACTCTATATGTTTGAAGCAAGCAAGTAGAGTTTTGAAAAAAAATTATGGAATGACATGTGCAAAGCATGGGTATAAATGCAGTCAAGTTGTATGGAAGAACAATTAGTCAACAAACTTAACATGACACACAGCATTCTTATTTTATGGATGGGAAAATGTTAACCACAAATTATACATATAGCACTATTATGCTTGAAATCAAAACAACATAAAGAAGAACTATTCATCATGTTTGTTACAACATGTGAGGCATTACCAAGAACATTTACCATACAAAGGTGGTCATGGCAAGGCATATGAAGTTTATTATAAGAATTATGCAAACATAACATGGTAATATCATAATAATATATGCAAATACCACAAGCTAAAACATTTCAACTATGTCTTCGCACAAATAAAATTCAACTTAATTCATATGCATAGGTGCTAAGGATAGATCTTGAAGATGTGATTTCAGAAACCTTAAGCATAGCACAAGACAAATTCATGGGACTATCAAGCATGATATAACATATGGGATTGACGTAAGATATCACATGTAGAACGCTATCACAACTACTTGATATCATATATTGTCATCACAAATAGGTGGCAAATCAAAGCACGCAGAAGGTAAAAATGGGGCGTGCCATAAATATATGAGCATTATTATCATGCAAATTGTCCAAGTCCAGTAGGAGGATAAACATATCATCAAGACCCATTGTACCTTTGTGTTCCTGCTCATATGGAGTAAGTGTTGTAGTGGAAACGAACATATTGTGTCCAAGTTCAGCATTTTGATGATAAAATGTGTGAGGGGGGTATTCTTCCACTATGTCCATTGTCTTGCCCATTAGAGGGAAGGACTTGTCCAGGATTGGGGAGCCATCAAGTACGAGACATTGCACCAAGTAAGAAGACACAAATAGGAGTAGAGTTTAAGTTGTTAGATTGGTAAATGGCCCCAGATCAAAATGCATAGGTGACTAAAAGAAAACAATAAAAAATAGGCTAGGTCTAAAGGTTTTCACCTGCAGCTATGAACTTGCACTCGAGATCCTATCAGATAATCAACATGGCACTGGTAAACATTGTTACATATATCTTATCAAAGTATTGTTATGGGAGATGCATCCAAATAACCCGCGACCAAGTACCTCTGAATCATGGTTCTATGGTCCAACAAAGGCCCTTCCAACACATGGGGTTAGCTCAGTTATTAAGGGAAAAGTAGAGCAATACATTGGGCACTTAATGATTGCACCTTATCTACCCCCTAGACACTATCTTTCAGCTAGAATACTAATATTATTGCCACCGACATTCGTCATAGCCTTCCATTCTTCTCCACCCTAAGCATCTCCTTGTTAAATCTTCGGTATCTTGTGTATCTGTAAGCCCTAGGATCGAGGAGGGGACAAAACCATTGTGTAGCACATAGAGATAATGTTAACTCAAAGTAAACCAATGATACCTTAACGCTTGTACATGGGGATACGAGGCTATGACACCCCTTAGCCCTTGGGGACTACTCACACAACACAAATAAATCACATACAATAGACATTATGAAGATTTCTACTTAGGGATGAATGAGTAAGTCATACAATGTTGATCACGTTATACACTCGATTACAAGTATGATGACTAGTGGAGATAAAGGCTATGGTGATGGCGATGGCGATGGCTATAGAGTGGTGGTGGGTAATGTAGATCGGAACGAGTTGGTAGCTCTAATGAATGGTCAGTCGTCTTATTGGTGGCTCTCATTTGGTGAAGGTTTCCTATCCTTTATAGTGCAGATGGGCTGAATAGGGTTTCAGAGTGCCTCTGATGCAAATGAGCCTAGAGACCCTTTATTGATGTTGTCATGCATCACATCATGGAGACGGTGGCATGCGATACGAGTAGTATCATAAACGTGGAGGCTTGTAGGACATGACATCTTGTTGCCTTCTTCTGTGGACACTGTTCTGTTACTCCTTTTCATGGGCATCATTTGTGATGTCCTACAAGAGCAAAGGCAGTTGTAGCACTTTCACGATAAGTTGAGTGTCGAATCCATAGAGAGTAGAATGGAAGGCACTACTAACCTCATAATTATGTTACTGCCAATGTAGTTCCATACACACCCAAACCAGACTTTGGAAATAGACTACTCTATAAGTTACTAGGAAAAAGGAATGAAAAGGAGTTTATGTAAACTACGAATGGAAATGTAAAAAAGTAAGGTGTTCTCAAGGGCTCCAGAGTCATCGCTACTAATATGATCCACGCAAGAAGTGCGGAGCATAGCTCTCTATCATATCACTAAGCCACTCTTTATATATCGAAGTGGGCGGTTCCCGATACATATATGTTCTACTCGAAGTAGACTTCATATCACATAGGCCACCACCAAAGTTGCCCCATGCCAGTTATCACTACGGTTCTTAAGGGTTTCCCCATGGATGCAGCCAGATGTGAGTTTCCCTCTTACTCCCCTACCAACTGCAGAAGGACAAGAAAGAAGCTTTTACTGTTTTCTCACAATACCTAAACATCAAAACCTAAACAAACAAAAGTAGTTTGCTTCACGAGCAATCACAACGATAATTCAAGAGAGGCCTCCTCTCAATATTCGTGAAGGCTACTAACTCGATAATAAACATAAGATATTGGATCACTTGAAGGAATCTAATTCTAGTCATAAAGAGTTCATCCATATCCTCGAAAATAAGTATGACTACTCAAACATGTGAAGGGAGCACATAAAAGAGAGGGCCAAGTTACAAGCTGGCATTGAGCCAATGAAACGAGAAGGCATGGCGGTGTTGGTGAAGATAGTGCTGATGGTGATGTTGATGGTGCCGGTGGTGTTGGTGATGAAGGAAATGCCGGTGGAGGCGGCGTGGTGGAGATGGCACTAGCTCGAAGGCTAGTGCATGCAGTGGCCGAGCTTCTTCCTCCTTATATTGATCTTGTCCATTCTTCCATGAAGGTGTTGTTGGTGCAACAATGAAGGTGATAGAGATTGATCTTGGATGAATGATGGATGATGGTGGTGGCTATGGTTGGAGAAGTATTTTAAGGGCTCTCCCAAAGCCTCCACTTTTCTTCTTTGATCCAAGGGCTCTATATGAGCCCAATTGTCTCCCAAACCCTTCCTTATTAGCCAAGGATCACGTAATAACCAATAGGGACAAAATCGTTGAAGAATCCTATCTAGAGAGGCATCATTCAGAGCTATCTAGGACTGGTACGAGCAGTGGTGCGACTAGGTTTGATCATACCAAAGGTCGTCGAATCCGGAAACTTTTACATCCAAACTCTATTTTCAATGTTATTGGCCTCATTGCAAGAACAACGCCGATGCATCTGTGGTATTAGATCTTAGTTTGGAGCACTTTGGAAAAAAAATCTCATTTTTGGCCTTTCGAAAGGCCTAAGTCGGGTGCTCGTAATCCTCTGTATTAAATCCATCTTTGGCCTTTTGATTGTGCTTGGTCCTAGGTTGCTCTAAGACACCCTTAGACACAACAAAACAAAGGAAACTAGTAAAAACTAAAGAAAAAAACTATGCAATGCTCACAATGAAAAGAGTGAAAAGTAGTAATCATGCATAATGGACATATATTTGGTTCAATGGAACATGATATATGTAGAGCACATGCAACAAAGGAGCTCAAAAAATCATAAAATATAGAGCCAACAAACTCCCCATACTTATATCTTGCTCGTCCTCAAGTAAGAGGGTTGACTACCTAATATTTGCCAACTCGAAAGCTTATGCTGAAACCAAACCCCAAGAGTGAACCCATGCTCATTGTGCGAGCATGCAAAAATTAACTAGCAAGGGAGTGATACATGATATCTCCTTAATTCCATTGCCATGGAGGTCGAGAAAGATGGAATATTTCTACAGAGTCCAAATTCCCATAGCCAAAGGTTTAGAGAGAAGGTCAAATTATGTTATGAACAATGCAATGCCCATCATGGACAAAAGAAACTATGGATTATCAATCACCTCAAAAGCACCAACCCAAGGAATACCAGGTCTAATTGGAAGATCATCCATCTGCATTAGTCAACCGCTCAACTACCTATGCAGAGATTTGTGCAAGCCTATGCCTCGTGCTTAATGGGAAAGTAGAAAATTGTTAGGGTTTTAAGAATTCGAAAACATAGGAAGTCTTTCATTAACACAACTAGCCATTAGGAATGCGTTATGATCGTTGTTGATGTGACTATGCGAGGAGTAGGCCGTGCAACTAGGATGCAAGCAGAGCTATGAATATGTGAAATCTCCCCAACGGACTAAGTGCAGGTGCATCCAACTTGCTTCCTCATAAAGACCTTTAGCATTTGAGGAAGCTTGTCATCGAAATAAGACATGCAACTTATGAAACTTTCTAATCTACAATGCATGAAGTGGTGCTACTTTGAAGCACAAGTGTATACTAAAAAGTGAAATGGTGTTGCTCCTTCTCTCATCACCACCCTTTTTTGTAGCACCTCTGTGATGCATCTCTTATTTGGTCTCTCTCTTTTTGGTAGAAGCAACACCTTATAATGATGATCAACACACTTTTGTAGCACCTCTGTGACACACTAAATGTAATCATAACTCAATATCAAAACATGAGAGAAACTCTGTATGAATGACTTAGGTTGTGTGCCAGGATATGCAATGATTCGGCGTAGCATAGACATCAAAAAATGGACAAGCCATAAAAATATCATGCTAGCCATACTACGGTCATGCAAGGAAAATCGAAATAAATAATATGTCTTTAGTCATGTAATGTAATATGATGGTAGTGCAAGGCGGTATACTCGGAATGGCTATAAAAATGCCATGATAGCTAGGTATGCTGTCTGTTTTGAGGCGATGTAGGGTTTATGTGTAGGAGAACAAGAGAAAGTTCTCCCATAGGTTTGGATGTACTAGAGAAGTATGCGCCAGGTCTCAATGTGAGAGTGGGCAATGCTCGGTATTGAAGAGGCTAGCAATAAAATATGAACATAAATGTAAAGGCTTTGAAATCACTTTAGTCATAAAGAAGGCAAACACTACACAAGGGCATCACTGTATCATGTTGCGTAAGAATCAAAATCTAAGTACTGCAAGGGGGTAGATTTGCGGGGGATATTGTTGCACATCCCAGATCAACCAAAGTCGCCGGGTTCATCTGCAAAACCCTCTACAACATTCGATCGCTAATCAAGCCACAATTAGAGTCCCCAACTTATGTAATTAGGTGAGAGAATGGCAAGAATTTAAATGAATCCTTTATTATTTTTGATAAAAAAAACATGGCAATGTCTTCCAGAAAATAATCAGATTTCCTCGCGCTAACTAAAATGAATGCAAAGAAGTATGCCAAAACAAGGGGACACACGATTGCACAAGAACTTTATAATAAAGAGCATTGCACGAAACACTATGCATGCAAAAGTAACTTCCCCACACTTAAAACTTTGCAAATAAAAACTAGGGAAAATTATGAAAGTAAAAAAAGAAAATACAGTTATGAAAAGAAAGCGTCTGACGTGGTTACCTCCCCAAGATTAACATTAAGCAAGAGTTAGAGACTTCCACCGTCGGGCCACATATAACCTCTCCTTTAATAGATGTGGACCTTGCTTCAATGGATCTCCAAGTTGTGGTCCAGTGGTTGCCCCCGATAGAACCTACTTGAAAGACTAAAAACAAGGTATTTTTATGCTTTTTATGCTTTTTTGGGTTTTTCATTTTTTATAGTACAGAGGATTAGCATGACAACTAAGTTCACTAACCTAAGCACCATGCGTAAGTGGATAAACTAAGTCTAGGAGTAATATGTACCACTAGATTTGCATGAAGTATGTGTGAGACAAGTTAACAAACATGATTGTGCAGCTCGTAAGTGCCTAATAAAAACATAGATCCTCACTTAAAGTGAGAAACTCGATACTAAGAAACTTTTGTGAGACGAGGTTCGTATTGAAAACATTATCGACCGCTTGTGGTTGAAGTTCTTCAAATTGAAGAAACAGATCAGATTGTGCGGTTCTTTTATACAGTTGGCACCATACTGTATATGACAACACATAAGGTCCAAGCCCATGCGAAAATAACACATAGAGAAAATCACCGAATCAATATACGAATGTAGTTCATATATCAAATCAAGAAAGTAAATAAACGAAAACATATTTTCTACAGAGAATTACTACCTCTGTATCAAAATATGAGACATTTTGGTAGGTTGACCAACCAAAACTTCTTATATTTTGATACGAAGGGATTAATTTTTAAGGAGCTACGGAGGTAATTGATGCAAATTATAAAGCAAATGATCGGTTAGAAAATACATTAGCAACATGTGATGTGGAAAACAATTCAATTGGAGGTATTTATTGCCTCATACGAGCACGCTTGGTTGTATAGTCTGGTATAGTTTGCTCTAGAAGTTCAGTCCTTATTGCCGCCCTTTGGTACGACTGGGCGGTACGAGCGTGAGCGCTAAACCGTTCGCCGTCTTGGAAAATCTTGACCTTTTGTTAGTCGGGTTTGACGTCGGGTACGAGCACGAGCTACAACATGAAAAGTTCCTAATTTCCATTTTCTCCTATTTATGAGAAATATAGTACGGATGCATACGCTAATAACATGCTCACACACTCATCCCTATAAAGGCAAGCACTCATACCCTACTGTGAGCATCTAAGAGAAGTTGAGACGACACGTGTTGAGATTGACAAACTCACCACAGCCACCTTGTAATCAACAAGTGTGTCATAGTTTTGTCGATGACATAGGTAGGGATTTTGCATCAATTTATAAAGGTTTTATTTTGCATCATCATGTGTTTGCCGGACCTTTCGGCCTCATCGCCAGACCGAAACCTTGGAAGTATGTGGTCTATCGCCCAGGTAATGATTGGAATCTGAACGGTAGTGATTGTGCTCAACAATGGTGCAGTTGTAAGTCTATAATACCTTCCAGTTTAAAAAGATTTGTATTACCTTCATTCATTGTAGCTCATTGAATCATGCGCAGCTGGATTTGATTGTCTAAACAAAACTGGACATTTCAATCACATACTAAGTAGCTAATTGCCTGTGCGTTGCATTGAAGCCACACATATTCCAGCGGTTCGATGCCAATCGTGTCCGAAATATACCTTACACACACAATATATGTAAGATTTGGTTTCCTTTGAGTATGAGCAGTTGAAAGAAAGATTTTATAAGATTTGATTGTATTTGAGTATGAGTAGGTGAAGGCAGGAAAGTTTTGATTTAGTTTGGATTTTGGTAATATTTGATTTGATTTCAGTATGGATAGGGGAACGCATGGAATGTTTTTAATTTAGTTGAGGTTTTGGTAAGATTTAATTTAATTTAGGTACATGCAGGGAAACAAAAAGTGATTTTTTACTTAGTTCAGGTGTTGACAAGATTTTATTTTGTTTGGTTGAGTTAATACATGACACGGGAGGGACGACATACATGACAAAGAAAATCAAATGAGGAAGGGGCATGGGTGGAGGCGAACATACAACATACAACTCCCCTTTAATAGTTGAGATATGCAAGTCACGGAATTTCCCACTTCCGAAAAGAATCCTCCTCTGGCTAGAGTTATATTAGATCATGTAGAGTGGTTGATTAGACAATTTTATCTTAAGTGTGCTACATAATCTCAAGAAGACAATAAACAGTTATGTATAGTGAATAATATGTTAGTCTTATCTCAGGTAAGTAGATATGTGGTGAGAGAAATTGTGTTAAGACATCATCCTTTAATTAAGAAAAGAATTTTTTTTTATGATTTCTCTCTTCCACCTCAACATTTACCCTACATGGCAATTCTAAAATAAATCATTGTACAATCCCAAACTCGAAATAACAAGCACAAATGGGGGACTTGAAAAGAGTGCATCCTTGAACAAATACATGGTGCAAATAGTAATGTGATTTAGAATTTATGTTCTCGCTTATATAAAGAAGGTTCAGATCAGCCACTGAGCTGCAAGCAGAATATTTAACTTATTTTATTCATGACGTCGAGGGATTAACTAACACAACTGAATCATATCTATATTTTATATAGATACAATTTTACCACATAGGAGGAAGATTTTCTATCGGAGCTTATCACACAGAACTAGTTAAGATGTTGTGAGATTTCTGCAGTGTAAAAGTTTTCAAAACTCAAGGGAAAATACTGGAATAATACACCCATAATATAAGATTATCTGATGGACTGATTGAAAAAAATACGACTATGTGTGATTTGGACAAAAATAAATAATTAAGTATATATGTTTATGCAGCGGTGAGCTAAAATGATTGTTTTTTTTGTTGATAGCACGTAAACGCATATTTTCACAATCACGTGGTTGGGTTACCTTATAACATTGGTGTGATGTTCCACTATCCATTCGAGTTTGGGATTGTACAATGATTTATGAGTTATTTTTCACACGCATTGTTGCATGTGTGGTCAATTTTTCACATTATATAGACTAGCAAAAAGGCTTCTGTGTTGCAATGGGAGAAAAGAAATACCACACACTCTTAATTTACAAAAAAGGTCTATAATCTGAGAATTTGTAGCTACGGCCCAAACAAAAATGGTCTTAGCCTACAAAAGCACAGTTCAAGATTCCACATGTATTTTATTTCAACACGGCTTGCATATGGATTTAATCCGTCAAAAGAAATGGGCAAGTGATCATGTATTTATTCATGTCATGTGTGAAATGGGGTATTGTTACCGGCCGGTAAAGGAAAACGATAAAAACAGACGATGACACATCAGCACACTACGGAGACATATGTGCATAAAGGGCAATTTTTAGTATAAGCATCGCCAACTTAGGGTAACTATTGAAAACTTTTTTTCACATGCATATTTACATGAAGAGTTGTTAAAAAGATACATAATTTTTTAAGCATAAAGAGATATTTTTTTGTCTGAAAAAGAACATTGTTGTATGGTCTCCCGTGGACGCGGGTACTTGCGTCCATATTTCATCACTATTTATTGCCATACATGTCATAGGTATTGGTCCATGTTTCATCTTTTTTATATCTTGTCAAACTTGTCTTTTATTTTATTTTTTTGTCTTGCATGCCTCCTTTTTACTTTTTGCCATGCATGTCCTGTCTTTCTTCTTTTTATATATAGTAGAATAGTGCAACATCTCACCTTTATCGGATCTTCTATGCATTTTCTTTTTTATTTCTTTTATAGAGGGCATCCAATTTTTAATTTATCTTTAGTTTCGTATCTAATCCTGATTTTGCTGAGGTGTTCATCCCCAATCCGAATCACTACCAATATGATAGAAAGACGGATAATGCATTACTGATTAAGATTGCACCCTATATAATATTTTGTTTAAATTGCTAATAGGTAAAATAACACCATATTAAGATTCTACATATTTTTCTAATCAAAATTCATATATAACATGTTAAATTTGAAGTTACGGTTTAGAAGATATGGGTATTTTAAAAAACATATGATATCTACTACGGGTTTAATGTCAAAAAAACCAGTGGGCTTTCTATAAAGTAGCATGACGGACTAAGAATGCCTATTTCTTTTATTAGTAGGTACAGATTTGTTGTTTCTATCATAGCTACTCTGGAAAAGATTGACTACACATGCAACAATGCGTGTGAAAAATATTACGATGTTCATATCTCATAAATATTTTACATCTTGCTCAAATATAAAACAACCAATTGCGGCAATAATTTGTGGGGTACATTGTCTAATTTATAAACTTTGAACGAAAGCGTGAACCACTGAAACTTGGTCTCGGTTCCATGATAAATATGCTCCTTGACGTCTTTTTATCTGTGTCTTCTTTTGTCTAGGGTCCAGCACGCGCGTTGATGGCCGATTTATCAGGTATATAACGAGCATCACCCTGCTTGGTTCGGTCATCCAGCTTATGTTCTTCCCACACATCTAAGAAAAATTTATGCGATCGATCATCAACATGTTTTTTTTGCGGAAAACATGTTTGGATTTGATGAGTGCATACCCGCTTCCCGTGCAGCCTTTCTCTGGTGGTCACTCCTGTCCCCGCGTCCAACAACTTCCTTCTCGCGCCCCGATGCCCCTCCTTGTCTCCATGGATTATCCCTCCTCCGCCGACGCTGGCCACTCCCGAGCGCTACGTCGGTTGGACGCGAGCCCCTCTTCCTCCATCAGCCCTATGTAGGCACTCTGCGATGACATGGTCAAAATCCCCTGAGTCACTGCAGTGAACGCCCCCGCCATGGCCCTCGTTCCGAGATCCACTATGTCTCGCCAGTGGAGGAGCCTATGGCTAACAAGAGAACTGGGAGACCTTGTGCAACCACCAACCACGAAGGCGGCGCCATCGCCGCCAGGCCTCGGCTCGCTCCCTCGTCCAAGCATGTCTCCTGATGCGAGAACCTGCTCTAGGTGCCTCTAATCTGGCCACCCCCCCTCAAAGTGCCTTCGAGACTAGCGCTGCAAGTATTGTGGCTTCTATGGCCACATTTCACGTGTGTGTGTGTGCTACCTCCCTCCCATGCCTACGCACTAGCGCCATGCTGCCAGCGAAGTGCCTGCATCCTAGCTCCCGAGGGTCCTAGGCTTCCAGTGTGACGCCCCTAGTGCCGACTGCACCCCCACTCCCCGCCGTGGCTACCATGTTCTCCCAACCCCCCCCCCCCACATCGTCGGCGGATTCATCCTCTCGGGAGGTGGTGGCCCTATTTGGACACCACTCTCTCCACCATGCGAGCTCGATCTTCTATCTCCCTCGCTTGGCTGAGCTGGAGGTGGCCAAGGTTGGTCTGCTGCTGCGCTTCTAGACACCATGGCCAGCTACCGTAGTTGTGATGTTCACACCGATGTTGAGGAGGACCTCCAGATGCGATATGGCCTAATTGTAAACAAGTTCGCCCTTCATAGTCACTATCTCGAGGACTTCCACTTTCGCTTTGGCTTTGTGAAGACTCACGCCAGGGTCGCTATGATCAACCTCCACACAGCACACTTCCAGCTTCTTTCCACCCTTGGAGTCCATCAATTGGTGTTGAGCCTGTATGCTCATCAAGATCACTGGCATGCGAGACCATGCATGGTTTTGGTACTCGGCTGATATGCTGCTTACCCCATTCTACCTGATCGAGGCCTCGCGCCCAAGACAAGCGAAGGCCTTCCGTCTATCGGCATGGACGATGAACCACAATGGCATCCCCTAGTTGTTGGAAGTACTTCTTCAGGTGCCCGACGGTGTGCCCCTGTATGTCTCCCCAGACTGCGTCGATAGTTTCACCTTGCCCACGATGTCTTTCCGGGTGTCTATCCATGTCACACTGCCCCTGGATGAGGCCCCAAGCCTAGGATCCCCACCAAGCCTAGACGTGTGGCCTCGCCGCCACGCTCTAGTGATTCCCCTCCCCATAGCGGCTGGAGAGGTGGTGGACACCGACACCCGCCTTGTCGAAAATGGCATTGGGTCTTGAGACCATATCCCACTGCCCCTCCGCTTTGTCGGCCCAACTGCCATCAGAGGCACTTTTCTCCTTTGGAGAAGTCGAGTGAGGCTCCTATGACCAATGAAGATCTGCCAGGCATGGAAGCTGACTAGGTCCAACCTACAATTCAAACTCCACTTGATGTGCCTCCCAGCGTAGCTCTCTCTCTCTCTCTCTCTCTCTCTCTGAAGTTGCGGCCCCACAACGCCACCCTCCTGTTGAGCGTGACCGAGACTATGTGAAGCCTTGGAGGTGGCCAGCCTACTAGTGTGGCCTGCACCACCTCTTCTACTACCAGCCAAACTGGCAATGCCACTCATGTGCTTACAACTACCAGACAAGGCCCCACTATCGTGGTGTAAGACAATATGTTTGGGGGAACCGGCTCAATCCTCTAGGGGTGGCCTATCACATATATATAATAAAGGGTTACAACGTTACATCATATGTACATATGTACGGGAACTATACAGTCTAACACCTTCTCTCAATCTTAGACACTTCCTAAAGAATCTAGAAGGGTAAGATTGCGCCCACAGGTCTCGAACTGTGGTAGAGGCAATGGCTTGGTGAAGATGTCTGCAAGTTGATCCTTAGAAGAGATGAACTTGATCTGTAGTTTCTTCTGAGATACAGGTTCCCGTACAAAAGGATAGTCAACTTCAATGTGTTTCATTCGGGCATGAAATACCGGATTTGCAGATAGGTATGTAGCACCGATGTTGTCACACCAAAGAATAGGAGACTGTGATTGTGGTATACCCAATTCCTGAAGCAAAGACTGTATCCAAATAATTTCTGCAATTGCATTAGCCACAGCCTTATACTCAGCTTCAGTACTGCTACGCAAAATAGTAGCTTGTTTCCAAGCACTACAGGCGATCAAGGTAGAACCAAAGAACACATCATAGCCCACCATGGATCGCCTGTCATCCGGACTGCCTGCCCAGTCCGCATCAGAATAAGCCGAGATGACCCCAGAGGGATTCGGTCAAATGTGCAAACCATAGGACAACGTGAAGCGAATATAGCGCAAAATGCGCTTAACCGCAGACCAATGAGTGTCACGAGGTGCCTGGAGATATTGACATACTCTGTTGACAGCAAAGGAAATATCTGGACGTGTGATCGTCATGTACTGAAGCCCACCAACAATACTCCTATACTGTGTCGCATCAGCAGAAGTGAGAAGCTCACCATCTACATCAGTGATCTTGTCAGTGGTAGACATAGGTGTAATAGTCGGTTTGCACTTAAGCATCCTAGCCCGCTGCAACAAATCCAAAGAGTACTTCTTCTGCATCATAACAAGACCATCAGAACCGGAAGCAACTTCCATGCCAAGGAAGTAGTGAAGCTTCCCAAGGTCTTCAACTGCAAAGTCAGCACCAAGAGACCGAACAAGAGTAGCAGCAGCAGCCGACAGAGAGGAACTGACAAGTATAATATCATCCACATAGACCAGCAGATACATTGTAACTTCAGGCCTTTGTAGAAGAAATAATGAAGAATCAGTAGCTGATGATGCAAAACCATGAGCACGAAGAGCTGTCGCAAGACGAGCATGCCAAGCACGAGGAGCCTGCTTCAGACCATAGAATGCTTTGGTGAGACAACACAAATAATCAGGACGATCAGGATCAGAGAAGCCAGGGGCTGCCGCATGTAGACCTCCTCCTCCAGTACACCATGGAGGAAGGCATTCTGCACATCAAGCTGACGAAGAGACCAACCCCGAGTGACTGCAAGAGAGAGAAGAAGCCTGATAGTAGTAGGTTTAACCACTAGACTGAAGGTGTCTTCATAGTCAAGACCATAACACTGCCGAAAGCCTCGGGCAACCAACCGCGCCTTGTAGCGCTCAATAGACCCATCAGAATGCTTCTTCACCTTGAAAACCCATTTAGAGTCGATGACATTAACACAAGGTGGTGGCGGAACAAGAGTCCATGTCTTGTTATGAAGAAGAGCATGGTACTCCTGTTCCATGGCCTCTCTCCAGTGAGGTATACTAAGAGCAGCTTGATACATATGAGGCTCAGATGACGGATCCGCACGAGCAGGAGCCAGACAAGTAGCCAACCAAGCAACAGTACCATCATGATGCTGCTTGGGCTGAAAATACCACCGTGACTATGAGTATGTGGTCGTTGAGGAGCCGCGGGAGCCACAGGAGCCGGGGAGGTCTCAGTCGATACTGGACTGGGCGATGGCGATGGCGATAGAGAAGCCTCGACCAGCGACGGAGACGCCTCAGCCAGCACGGACGAGAGCGAGCCTGAGCCAGGTGAGCTCGGCCCAGGCGAGCATGGTCTAGGTGAGACCAGTGTGGCAGGCCGAGGGGGCAACGAGGCCGGCATGACAACCCAAATTGGCGAGGCCGGCCCAGGGGCCAGGAGCGCCGAGACGGGCGGCCGAGCCACCAGGGGCGCCGAGCCGGACGGCAAGGGCGCCGAAAAGTGGACAACCCAGACGCCAGAGGCGCCGACATAGGCAGCCCAAAGACCAGAAGCACCGGCCCAGAGGCCTGAGGCGCCGAGACGCATGGCGTCGCTGGGTGGTTGGTTGAACGTGCATGGGCATGATGACCGAGGCCATGCAGGGGCGCAGCCTGATCGTCATGAGCCGCTGGCGAGGCCGACGAGGGAGGCGATGGCGCCTCCAAAATTTCCAAACGAGCCCCACGTCCAGTGCCTGCACCATGGTTAGGCAACAATATAGGAGAATATGCAACATCATCAAATTGGTCAGAGGTAACACAGGATGAATGCATAGATGGTGGTTCGGCGGTGGACACACGAAGTTTGGCAAAGGGAAAAACATGCTCATCAAACACGACATCCCGAGATATATAGACACGATTGGTGGGAACATGAAGACATTGGTAACCTTTATGAAGAGAGCTATAGCCAAGAAAAACACACTTCTTGGAGTGAAACTCAAGCTTGCGCACCCGGAGATGCGGCCAGCAAGCGCACCTAAAGACCTTGAAGAAGGTGTAATCAGGTTGTTCATTAAGGATAACTTCAATGGGAGTCTGCATGTTCAAAACACGAGTGGGAGTACGGTTTATGAGAAAACATGCAGTGGTGAAAGCATCACTCCAAAAATGAAAAGAGCCGATGCATGGGCTAAAAGAGCAAGACCAGTTTCAACAATGTGACGATGCTTACGTTCTACAGAACCATTCTGTTGATGTGTATGTGTACATGCTAAACGGTGAGCGATCCCAAGCGACTGAAAGAAGGAGTTGAGGTTGCGGTACTCGCCCCCCCCCCAGTCCGACTGAACATGAACAATTTTGTGCTTGAGAAGGCGTTCAACATGTTTTTGAAACTGAACAAAAATATCAAACACATCAGATTTGCGTTTAATAAGATAAATCTAGGTAAAGCGACTATAGGCATCAACGAAACTGATATAATAATTGTGACCACTGACAGAAGTCTGATCAGGACCCCATACATCTGAAAACACAAGTTCTAAAGGATGTTTCACCTCACGACTAGACTCCAAAAAAGGAAGTTGATGACTCTTCCCCTACTGACAAGCATCACACACTGCTACATCTTTATTACTAGACATGCTAGGAAGCTCATGACGATGCAAAACATGACGAACGATAGGTGTGGCCGGGTGACCAAGACGAGCATGCCACTATGACGGAGATACCCGAACTCCACTGAACACGCGAGCAACACCAGTATGCTCCAGACGATAGAGGCCCTGCCACAACCTAAGAAGAATGTCCCTCGTGCCCCGATCCTTAATAAAAAGATCAAAAGGATGAAATTCACAAAGCACATTATTATCACGTGTGAGTTTAGGAACTGAAAGATGATTACGTGTCACAGAGGGAACTCTGAGAACATTACGAAGCTGAAGACTCCTATTTGCATGCCTAGTGAGAAGAGATGCCTAACCAATATGCGATATATGCATACCTGCTCCATTGGCTGTGTGGATCTTGTCGGAGCCATGGTAAGGTCGCGGCAGCAGGGGGACCGAGGCGAGCAACGGTGGCAGCCCCGAGGGAGACTTGGATGACGAAGGGTGGCGGCCACCCTTCGTGGCGGTGTTGGCCGAGAGAGACCCGCTGCTCTTGGAGCGGCGCGACTTGACCCGCTGCTCAGTGAGGAGGAGGTGGGAGAAGACCTCGTGCACCATCATGGGGTTTGAGTTGCCCTGCTCGTTGATGATCTCGACCAAGGCTCATACTCCACGTCAAGACCATTGACAATGAAGGAATTGAACTCGGAGTCGGTGAGCAGCTGTTCGTTGGAGACCAACGTGTCGGCAAAGCCCTTGACCTTGTTGTAGAACTCAGTGGCCGTGGAGTTAAGCTTTTCATACTCCCCAAGTTGACGACGGAGCGCATAGACACGGGCCTGCGACTGCGTCGCAAACGAGCGCTCGAGGATGGTCCATGCCTCATGAGATGTCTTGGCGAAGACAACGAGTCCGGCAACAGCTGGAGGGAGCGACCCCTGGATGGAGGAGAGGTTCGCCTGGTCCTGCTTTGTCCAAACATGGTGCGCTGGATTGTAGACCGGGCCGTGCACGCTATCCACCAGCGCAGGGGGACACGGAAGGGAACTGTCGACGTAGCCAAGCAAGTAGTGGCCCCCAAGGAGCGGGAGGACCTGCGCACGCCAGAAGATGTAGTTGTCCGATGACAACTTGATGGTGATGAGGTTGCCGAAGTGAAACGGGGGCGGTGGCAGAGAGCCCGTGGAGTAGGCTGCCGGAGGCGTATACGCCATAGGGGCAGAGGCCGCGGGTGCAGCCGCGGGAACGGACGGTGCGGTAGCCGGTCCCGATGCGGCGAGGCCAGCCATCGGGGCCGACGAGGACACCGACAGCAGGGCGACCGCTGCATCGCCGACGGATGTGGGCGACGAGGCACCCGTCGTGACTCTGGAGGTGTGAACCACCAGCGCTTGGCCAGACGACGAGGAGAAAAAGGAGCTGACGCTCCTCATCCCGATCGGAAGCGTCGCAGCCGCAGCGGAGTCGAGTGGATGGGAGAGAAGGGCCGTGAGGGAGGCCGGCAGGTAGCTGGCTGTGGAGGAGCCGGATGCGGCGGTGCCCAACATGGCGGCGGCGGCACGATCGGCAAGAACGGCGATGGCGGCGGTGTGTAGGGTTTAGGCGGAAGCGATTTGACCTAGTCTCATACCATGTAAGACAATAGGTTTGGGGGAACCGGCTCAACCCTCTTGGGGTGGCCTATCACATATATATAATGAAGGGGTACAACGTTACATCATACATACACATATACGGGAACTATACAGTCTAACACGCGGCTGCTCTTGCTGTTGCATCCCTGTCGGCCACCACTAATCCTCCATAGCATTCACTAGTGTACCATGGTTCCAGTGATTCGCGATTGCCCCCTGGGGAAGATTCTCCAACCCTTACACCCCACCAATGCTCTAGCTATTGACGTCAACGTGCCGGACATAGGCCGCACCCCTTAGGCAACTCCCTCCCACTCGATGGATCGTGAGGCGCCCAATCCGGACCCAGCCTACTAGCCATGCTTGAATGCACTGCTGTATCGGTGTGTCCCTTCCATGGATCCCGCGAACCCCCAAATGGCACGTGTTGTGTCCACGGACGATCCCATGCAACGCCCCCTGCCCTATGTCCGCACTCGTGAGCCAAGACCCTTGCATCCAGCCTGCCATACAGACCTACCATGCTTATGTGCAAAATGTGGTTGAGCTGATTCTTTCTACTCCAGCCCCATAATGCAAACATGTTATCCCGCTTGATTTCATGTCACGCCATAGTAGTAGAGTTGCCAAGGCTGACAAGGGTTTTGGGTCGCAAACCTAGGCCAAACGCATGCTCCAATGTTAGACGATCTCCCAGTCAATCATGGAGAAATAAGCAAAAAAATCGAGCGGCCTTTGGAGAGCGATGTGGTGTAGGCCTTCGCTGTTTTTATGGGGTATAAAATACCTAGCAACCTAAAAAGCCTAGCCAACTAGGTCGCCACATAAAGGGCTCTGCCCAGCTGGTCGCGGTGCGATTTATGTTCCTCCAGCCTCCTTCCCTAGGAACGTAATCCTCAACTACTGGGCCAAACATATCACCACCTGAAGCGTGATTGCCACTTCATCCCCTTGTATTGTCTGTTCAGTAAAAAAAATTCTTCGATCTCTCCTGCCACTGTCTGTGAGTCCCGTGACACTGCCTTCCAGAATTCTCATTTCCTCCTACCGACGGCACATGGGGTGGGATCTTGATAGCCTGACAGAGCATAATTATATTCTTATCTAATCCATCCATTCTCGATCATCACATCAACTCTTTGGTCTCACCATGATCTAGAGATGGGCACTGTTGGCTGTCCAGTGTTTATGGGCCCCAAGATGACTCTTGTAAGCTCAAGTTCCTTTCCGAGCTTCAATATCTACACATGACCATGTCCGTCCCTTGGATGATAGGAGGTGACCTCAACATGATTCGCAGTGTCCCGTATAAAAATAACAACCACCTTAAACGGTGTATGATGCACCATTTTCAGTGATTTTGTCGCTGACATAGAGCTCTGAGATCTGTATCTTCATGGCCCCCGCTACATTGGTCCAACGAGAAAATAACCCAACTCTCATGCGTAATGACCAGGTGCTCTGTACTATCAGTTGGGAAATGATCTACCTCAACTACATGCTCAACGGTCTTGCCTCTATAGGATCCGATCACTGTCCTCTCATCATCGACTACTCCCGGCTCTCCAAAAACTTGTGACGTTTTCACTTTGAAAGAATCTGGCCAAACCTTGACGCATTCTCCCAGGTTGTCTCTGAGGCTTGGAACTCGGTCCCTGCCGACCCCTACCTCTTTCTCCGCATCTCTGCCAGGTTGATCGTGACTGCATGGCACCTTCAAGGTTGGATCACTCGCAACTTAGGCAATACTGTGTTGCATCTCCAAATTTCTCGCGAGATTATTCCACACCTTGATGACTCCCAAGACATGTGCCCACTCATGCCCATTGAGTCATGGCTACATCCGAAGCTCCATTGCACCATAATGCACCCTAGAGTGCTCCATTGCATGATAATGCACCCGCTGCACTTGGTCCAAGATGGCGAATCTAATACTACTTTCTTCAAAATCCATGCAGCACATCGACAACATAAAAACCGCATCCATGATCTCCACGTGGACAACCACATCGTCACCGACGAACGTGACCATGCCAAAAGCCGCCTTTGGGCACTTGTCCTCCATATTTGCCTCATCGGAAACTTGATATTTCACAATCAAACTCGGCCTCATCGACGACTACAGCTTTGACTTACACGACCTTGGCCGGCCCTTCTCTGAGTCTGATAGTTGGGACACCATCAAGAAGATCCCCAGCGTATAATCACCATGCCTGGATGGTTTCACCGTCGAATTCATGTGATCTTGCTGGGATATCATCAAGACTGGTTTTTGTGAGGCCATTGGAAAGCTACACATACAACTTCAATGGGCAGGGTTTCCAAAATCTCAACGAGGCCTTGCTCATGCTCTTGCCCAAGAAACCGGACGCATCCACGCGCTTCGAGTATCACCACATCAGCTTGATCAACCTCTTCACCAAGCTATTTGCCAAGGTCCTCTCCCTATGCCTTGTGCCAAGACTCGGAGAGATCATTTCCACCAACCAGAGCACCTTCGTGGTTGGGCGTTTCGAGCACGACAATTTTCTGTTGGTCCACCAGCAAAAATCCCCACATGCCCTGCTCAAGCTCGACATCGCGTGTGTGTTTGATTCTGCCTCATGGTCATTCCTCTTGCAAACCCTCAGCACCTTGGTTTTATTTCGCGATGGCATACATGGATGGCATCCTCATCTCCTCGGCTTTCCACGAGGATCTTGATCAACGGCAATCCAGGACCTCTGGAGCCCCATGGATGCAGACTGCTCAAGGGTGTTCCCTTGTCCCCCCAGGCTATTTGCCCTGGTTATAGATACTCTAAACTCCCTTCTCCACCACGCGCTGAGCAAAATAATTCTTCAGCTCCTTAGCACTAGGTAGACTGCCTCGAGCATCTCCTTTTTCTTGGATGATGAGGTTGTCTTCAGACATCCTAACCAAGCCGAGCTCAAGACCATCCAAGATCTATTATAGGTCTTCGGGCATGCCACGGGCTTGCACACTAAGTTTACCAAAGTGCTCCATTAGCCTAATCCAGTGCACCAACAAGACCGTGACAATAATGGGCACCGTACTTTCCTGCCCCGTAGCCCCATTCCCTATTACCTATCTAGGACTCCCACTTTCTGTCCTGAAAGTGGACCAAACTGCCCTCATGCTGCTGGTGAACAAGATCTACAAAAAGCTCAATACCTGGCAAGCTTCCCTCCTCTCCCGTAGCGAGCATATTGCTCTTGTTCGCCAGGTCCTCAGTGTCATGCCGCTTGACCTCCTCCTATACATGGCGCTTAGTCCACTGATCCTCAAGCTGGTCACTAAGGCTATTTGATATTTCCTTTGGCATGGGCAAAAGGAGGTCAGTTCTGGCAGCTGCCTTGTGAGCTGGCCATGAGTGTGCTGCCCCATCGAGCTCGGTGGATTAGGCATCCGCGGTATCCACCATACTGGCATCTCCCTACGAGCGTGATGGCTTTGGCTTCATGCTACATATACCTCATGACCTGGCCGCCACCTGCACCCCCTGCGAGCCTGAGGTGCGACAATTTTTTCGCGCATCCACTACCTGGACCCTCGGGGACAACAACACCTGTCGCTTTTGTAGTGCTCGTTGGTTAGATGGCCACTCCACGCGGAGCTTATGCCTAATCTAATAATGTAGTAGGGAGCGCGTCCTATGAGGGCTTGCTAGGACCTCGCTGGTGGAGGGAAAGATGCACATATTTTGCGTCGCTTGCAAAAGAGTGGCGAGATGTTGACGATTTGGTTGCAGGATGTGGGGGTTCGTCGGTGTAAGACACTGATGAGCTATAGAAGGATGGTCAGGGCAGCGGAGGCTAGTCGAAGGGCAGGGGGTGGGGTGGGGGGAGGTTTGGCCAGGCTGGGTGGCGAAGCAACACACAGATGGCGACAACATGCAGTTAGGCCGGCTCAGGTTGATGGCTCTACAGAAGCCAGGAGGAAGAAGAAACATAGCGGTTGGAGGAAGAAGAAGAAACTGGAGCCGTTGGATTTGGACCTAATGGTTCTGGAAAATCGACTGCTTTCCTGACTTATAGTTGCTCCCTAAGGAAATAAGAATGATGGAAAGAGATCTCATCTATTCCACAAGCCAACTGGCGGTACAAGTACAGGAGCCGATCCCTACATGCAGGGATGCGGTGAGATAATGGCCTGAGACTAGCTCTCACTGTTACAACAGCACATGCGTACATACACAAAATACACCAGTACATATGTCACGTTACATACAACTCAACAAGGAATACATCATTCATGTTCCTTAATTCTGAAACTAAGTACTTGAGTATGCAGGTAAACATGGCCCGAGTGCAGCCAACGCGATCTTCGTCTCTTGGATGGCTATCGGAAACATCCTGGGATACTCCTCTGGCTCCACCGACAAATGGCACGAGTAAGTGCCTCATCGTGTGCATATACCTTGATCCAGCAGCGGTGCGGCGAATTGATGGTTGTTTTGATGCGTACCTACACAGGTGGTTTCCCGCCCTCCAAACAAGAGCTTGCTGCGAAGCTTGCGCGAACCTCAAGGCCGCCTTCTTGGTCGCAGTGGTGAGCACGGAGCGGCTAATCAAGCTCGCAACCTCAAGGAACTGCATGTCTATTTCATTAGGCGTTCCTAATAATAATTCGAATCTCATTTGCATGTCGCGCGTCTTGATTTACAGATATTCCTGGGTTTTTCGACGGCGGTAACAATGATCTTTGCAAAAGAGACGCCGTTGGACCCTGAGGTGGCGAAGCAGGGCGAGGGGGAGGCGACGGGCCCGCTGGCTGTATTCAAGGGCCTAAAGAACCTGCCGGCCGGCATGCCACAGGTGCTCATCGTGACCGGCCTCACGTGGCTGTCATGGTTCCCCTTCATCCTCTTCGACACCGACTGGATGGGCCGCGAGATATACCATGGCAGGCCGGACGGGAGCCCGACGGAGATCGCCGCCTTCCAGGAGGGCGTCCGGCAGGGCGCCTTCGGCCTGCTGCTCAACTCTGTGCTTCTCGGGATAAGCTCCTTCATGATCGAGCCCATGTGTCGGAAGCTTGGAGCAAGGACCGTGTGGGTCGCTAGTCAGGTCCTCGTGTGCATCGCAATGGCGCTGGTGGCCATCCTCGGCGCATGGTCGCTCGGCGACTTCGGCGGCAATGTGCAAGACGCCGCGGCAACGGAAAAGGGCCTGAAGATATCAGCCCTCATCCTTTTCGTCTTCCTCGGCCTTCCCTTTGCAGTAAGCAGCATACATTGATAATGGCATCGTTAAAACTTAAAGCAGCTCCGATCAACTTATTGTCTCTGATGGCTAGTTTCGCGCCCAATGCTTGCAGGTTCTATGCAGTGTTCCGTTCGCCGTGACAGCACAGCTTGCCGCGAGCAAAGGTGGTGGACAAGGTGAGCTAGCTGCTCTCAACTGATCGTGAACTTTGAACAGAGTGTCCAACTCCAATAATTATATTTGTGCTGCAGGACTGTGCACGGGGATCCTGAACATCTCCATCGTGACGCCCCAGATGATCGTCGCCATCGGCGCTGGGCCGTGGGACGAGCTGTTCGGGAAGGGAAACATCCCGGCGTTCGCCCTCGCCTCTGTGTTCGCCTTCGCCTCCGCCGTCGCCGGAACAATCATGTTGCCCAAGATGTCAAAGAGCAGCTTCCGGTCCGTAAGCATGGGTGGAGGACACTGATTGTGTGGTGTTGGTCTATAACAGGCACCTGAAACTTTTCATGCGCTCAGTTGAATCTGCAACCAGCCATTCCCATAGTTCGTTTTTTTTCTTTTTGAGCAAACATTCCCATATTTCGTGATTCGTACGTGGGGTGTGTTTGGGCTGTAGTTCTCTTTTTTGAGATGTGTTTGGGCTGTAGTTGACTGACGCAACTTTCATTTTCAGTGGATTTTGTTCAACGGAATGGGCCTCAGCCCATTAGTTTTAGGTTAGTGGGTTATGCATTAGCCAGGTAGTAGTGCATTTGTGATTTAGTTGATGCTTGTTGTAGCTTAGGTCAACATTTCTCTTGTTTTCTTGATAAATTCCTCTTCACTTTTATAGCAATTGTGATGGCCGTTTTAGAGTTTTGTGTTCGTTTTGATTTGTTTTCATGGTCCAAGTGCTCCGAGTATTTTATTTTTCTTTAGTATATACCAGCCGTTTTCCCTCTTTGTGTATGTCGCTATTTTTTTCTGCGTCCGCAAAAAAATCATCCAAGTGATTCTTGTGTATAGTTGTATGTGCCGGTCCTTTTACTCTCTTCGTGCCACTATTCGTTTGTACGTGCGCGTGTTGCACAGGCGATATCAATATGAGATGCAATTCAATTGTGAGGTGCTTGTATATGCACGTCCCAAGGCCATACCATTGACATGAGTAAGACAATGAATCTCCGACGTACACACGCAAGAACTATGTAATATGTGTGCAAATTATTTTGGAGTCTTAGACACTGTATTGTTATATGTTTCTTCTTGCATATTGTGAAAAGGTGCAATTTTCTCTTTTAAGTTGTTGACATCATTTTATTTTTTATTTCTTTCTTCATTTAGGGTAAAATAAATGTCTTGATTCATTCTTCCCAGTAAAACTTTAGAGTTTAATTATATTTTAGTTTTTGTTTTATATATAGTTTTTATTACCAAATTCTGCGTTTTAATTTTGTGATTCAATTAGGTAATACCATTAGCATGAGTAAGAGAATAAATCTCCGGCATACACACACAAGTACTATGTAATATGTGTGCAAATTATATTGGTGTCCAAAACACCACACTGTTATTTATTTCTTCTCGCATATTGTCAAAAGGTACAATTTTCTCTTCAAGTGTTGTCATCGTTTTTATTTTTATTTTATTTCTTTGTTTAGGTTAATAGAAGTGCCTTTATTCATTCTTCCTCAGAAAACTTTAAAGTTTATTTTTGTTTTAAATTTTATTACTAGATCCTACGTTTTTATTTTGTCATCATTTAGGGTGATACCATCGGCATGAGTAAGACAATTTATCTCCAAAGTACACACCCAAGTACTATGTAATATATGTGCAAAATATACCGGAGTCCAAAAAATTGCACTATTATATGATTATCCTTGCATATTGTGAAAAAGGTGCAATTTTCTCTTTAAATTGTTGTCATCATTTTTTATTTTTTATTTCTTTCTTCATTTGGGGTATAGATATGCATTTATTCATTCTTCCCAAGAAACTTTCAAAGTTTAATATTGTTTTAATTTTTATTACCATATCCTATGTTTTTATTTTGTGGTTCATTTAGGGTAATACCATCGACATGGGTAAGAAAATTTATCTCCAACGTACACACACAAGTACTATAATATTTGTGCAAGTTATACCGGAGTCCAAAAACTGCACTATTATATGACTATCCTTGCATATTGTTAAAAGGTGCAATTTTCTGTGTAAGTTTTGTCCCTTTTTTATTTTTCATTAGGGTAATACCAATGACTTTATTTCATTCTTCCATACAGAACTTCAGTTTTTTATTTTTTTGGTTTTCTTTAATTTTTATTTTTAATTACCAAATCTTGTGTTTTTTATTCATTTAGGTAATACCAATGGCATGAGTAAGATAATTAATCTCTGACGTACACACGCAAGTGTTATGTAATATGTGTGCAAATTATATTGGAGTAAAAAATTGCACTATTACGTTTCTTACAATGAAAAAGTGCAATTCATGTGCAAATTGTGTGCAAGTTTTTGCTTTTGTTTTTTTATTTTCCTTTTTTATTAGGAATTACCAATGCCTTTAATTAATTCTTCTTTAGAAAAAAATATTTTTATATTTTGTTTAATTTTTATTTTAGTTTAGTTTTTTTACCAATCCTGAATTTTTATGATTCCGATTAAAAATTTTAGCACGAAGATTGTTAAATATAGACTAGAATCCCTATACTAATCTTTCTATAATTACTGTGTATGCGCGAAAGCAAACATACATGTCAAAGCAAAGCATATATACATGGTAACTAATATAGTACAATGCTTTCCACGTATAGTGTATGTGCATGCATAATGGACTTATTCTAGTATCTCTCGAGTTTCTAAGCTCCCACGAATTACAGCATTGTGGTTGATCGAGGGTTTTCACCACGCCCATGGCCCCACCTGTAAGGGGGTGGATATCGCTTTAGTCGGTTTGACCCCCTCCAACCCATAATCCTGATCCCTTTGTGCGTGATGAGCGCACCTGATCCCATCGTAGCTTATCCCCGATCGAACAGAAAAGGCGGCGGTGGCGGCAGCGGCAGCTGAGAGTTCGCATCGATGGCGGCGACGACGACGGCTGAGAGTTCGCATCGGTGGCAGCGCGTGTGAAGCTGGTGGTTCCCTCTCACCCCTCTACCTCTCTTTCCTTTCGCCATCCTCTCTATCCTTCTCACTTCTCAGGATGGGTGGCAGCGGACGTGTATGATGCTTGTCCTATATCCCTAGGAGGTGTCCCATATCTCCCCGTTCTCTCTAACTACGGTGGGAGGGGAGCTAATGACGGCGACTCATGGATGGTGTGCGCTGGCACCAACGGTGAGCGACAACTGCTCTATTCTGGTGAGGTGACGACGGCTCTATTTCAGGAGGAGATGACGAGGTTTCCGTTTTCTAGGCACACTCTCAGTTGATTTCATCTGTTTTTTAATCCCCATCTGTGATTCCTCTATGTCTCTTCCTTTGTTTGGTTTCTCTCTTGACCTGCAGTGAAAAGGAGGCAATCAGGAATAGTAGACTAAGTCATAGCCTAGTGGTGGGAAGGGGCTGATGCCTTCCCACCCACCCAGGTTTAAGGCATGGTACTTGCAATTTGGGTTTGTTGCACCAATTATACTATATGGGTTTCCCTTACAGTTTTTCTGTCAAAAAAAAACAGCAAGCCCGTAGCCATGAAAGATAGTTTGTTGTATCAATTAGTTTCAAATATAGTGCATACCAGTGTTCTTCATCTGTCATGTGCTGTCTGAATTGTTATGCTCTCAAGGATGTATTGATTGTTAATGTGTAATTACTTCCTCTAAACAGCTATGAAAGTGGTTGGTGAGGAATCACCAAACAATAACGCTGAAATTAATCTGTGTGTGTGATGTGTTTAAGCTCACCATTGCAGGTTAAGCGGCCTTTTTTGCTATCATTTGTTAGCAGTACTCCCTATGAATAGTACACACTGCTTGGGTCGCCGTGTGGTAGCCATGGGGCATCACCAGCCTGGAACTAGAGCACACATTCAACCTTCGATCTGAGCCTTCTATGTTACTTCTTGGACTCGTGCAGCTCAGTCAGATGCAACCATGAAAGACAGTGGTCTGGTTTTCGCTGACCCCTTTGATTGCTCTTCGGTTTGTTCTCATACGAAGCACATCGCCCACAACCCACATGTCCAATGGCAGGAATGTCACTAGAAGAATCTCACCATTAAGGTGCATCTAGCCGCCTCTCTTCTCCACTTGTGTTCCTTCTCTTCCAACATGTTCCGTTTGAAGTTGTTGTGTTTCAGCAAGGAGTGCAAACTGGTCTACCCACTTAGCTGGTCTAATTATCTGGGGTGTGCTACCATTGAGAAATTCACAACCGCCCCTACCACTTGCATTCTCAAATAAATGGAACCAGAATTAAAAGTTACAAATTGTAGCAGGTTAAAAAAATCACTTCATATAAGCAAGTAAAATTCAGTTGGTAGAAACACAAGAAAATGGAACATCTTGGTTTTGGTTTCATAAGTGTATTCAACAATCGTAGAACGCATTGTACTTACAAGTTCGTCGTCATCCAGCATATAATTTATTAAAGGAACATTATAGTAATTTCTCTTCTATTATGAGCATGAATAGTTCTTCTATTTAAAAAAGTGATTGACGAGAAAATATATGATGGCGACATGGCATAAGAAACATTTAAGCACATTTGGGCTTAGCATATGAGACATGGTAACAATCTTAGAGTACTTGGTTTCTGAAAACAAAGTTGTTGCAACTTTATTCATGTTTCACTTAAAGATTATCAGAAAGTGGGAATGTTCAAATATGCTAATTATTTTCTTAATGGAATGCCCGCTATATATACAATATTTATAAATACAACAGTTATGTATGTGTTACTCTACTGGTTTGGCTCTGCTTCTCTTCTTTGCGAAGATGACTTTCCTCTATGTGCTATATTTCAGTTCTCATCTAATGATGGTTGCTGTTTACCCTGGACCTTCTCTCTTGGTTTAATTCTGCCAATAGCCCAGCA
Source organism: Triticum urartu (assembly GCF_003073215.2). Classification (NCBI taxonomy): domain Eukaryota; kingdom Viridiplantae; phylum Streptophyta; class Magnoliopsida; order Poales; family Poaceae; genus Triticum; species Triticum urartu. The sequence goes on along the minus strand of NC_053022.1, from coordinate 204,293,990 downwards.
TTTGATTCTTTCACCGTTCATTATTTAGTTACTTCAGTCACCTACTCGACTTGTCAGCTCCAAGGAGGAACATGAATGTGTAACGTTGTTGACATTCTTGACACTGAAAAACTGTTCATTTTTTCTATTCTCAATGGATGTTGCCATTGATAAAGCATGAAAATCATCTATGATCTATTTGTCCATTTTAGAGTAGAGCATTTAAAAAAAACTTCTCTTGGAGGTGTAATGTTAGATATCCAAGCTATTTTGCTCATGCGGTCTTCGACAAAATTCATGAAGTCTACTTGACTACTTCCCTGCTTATTTGCCTCATGATAATTGGTTAGTTTTGTAACTGATTAAGTTTTTTGTGGTGTTTCAAATGCATATGTTATGGTTTAACATGTCGTAGTCCACTGATGTACACTATTGTTATCTTTGATACTTTATAATCATAGTAAAAACGATGAACCAGTTGTACTACCCTGGATGTATGATGAACCAGTTGAATGCTATGTAATTACAATAAAAACGATAATGTTGCAAGATCATTCACACTATTAGGTTCGGCGCAGCAAAGCGCGCATACGCCTCTAGTGTAGATAATATCTCCTCTAGTATTGTAGCTGTAGATTAGTGTATGTGCTTTTGCATGTACAGCGTAGGAATGGAGAATTTACGATTAAATCCATGTATTTGGATGTCATTAATTCAAGCTCTATTCCTACCTCGAAACATGTTTGGCATGTCAAAGTTCCCTTGAGAGTTAAAGTATTTATCTGGTTTGTACACAAACAAGTCATTTGAACTAAGGATAACTTGATTAAACGCAAATGGAGTGGATCCTCTCGATGTAGTTTTTGTGATACGGATGAAACAGTCAAACACCTCTTTCTCGATTGTCCTTTGGCAAAGATTCTTTGGCAATCAGTTAACATAGCCTTCAATATTACTCCATGGAATAATATTAGCACGTTATTCGGGACGTGGTTGGATGGGATTGAGTCCCAAACAGCAAGACACATTTGTGTAGGAGTATGTGCTTTATTATGGGCTATCTGGAATTGCAGAAATGATTTGCACGACACAAACTTGCAGCCATGTATTCCATGTAGATCTGTGGGCTGCAGCCGTTGATCACACTGTCGTGTGATTTTCGTCCCGCAAACATCGTGTGTACAGTAATTCCGATCCAGAAAATAAAATCTCATCAAATCAGTACGCGTTACAGTAGCAATCTTCTTAGAGAAAAACAAATCGCTCTAATAAAGGTGATGTCGTTCATTTGCTATGGTGTTGCAGGTGCACCGGAAACATGTACACGATGGTGGTGAGCACGAAGACCATCACCCTCAACACCTGCATGGGCCAAAACCGTCCGATGTTGGTGAACAACAAGATATTTCATGTCGGCAGTGCGGCAATCCTCCTCACCGACAATGGACAAGACTGGGCGCGGTCCAAGTACTAGCTGATCACTCCTAGGGAAATGCTTATACACAGAAGCTCACCAGTAGCACCTTTTAGAAGCAAGCGGTGCTGCTAAATAGCAAATGAAAGCAGCAGCGCTGTGATGTAGGGTGGAACCCTATACGGCCGATCTTTCATGAAAGGAGCGGATCCCGCGATGAACACGAAGAACACGAGGGGAAATCACAAAGGGGCACAAAGAGGAACACTCAAACCAACAAGATTAAGTCACACATGTGCTAGATCCTCGAAACACAAAGAGAGATACAAGATCCAAAGTCAACAAAAGTCGATACAAGAGGTAATGGTCTTCTCCGTGAGGACGTCTTGATGGGGCCGCTCAAGAGGGGGTCTTGATGATCTTCTCCGCAAGGAGGTCTTGAATCCAAAGGGATCTTCTCCAAAGAGGCCGCGGTCTCTCTCGACGAGTAGATCTGATGTGGATGAGCAATGCTCTATCTCTCAAATGAGCTAAACCAATGCTAACCCTAGAAAGTTCGACGAGGTGGAGTATATATAGTCTTAGTGCAAAAGAGGGGGGAGCAAAGGGGTACATGGGCTGCGGCCCAACATGAAACAGCGCACAGGCGTCGGACGTCTGGAGGTCACCGGTCGTCCGGAGGCTCGTGAGGGTCCGGACGTCCGGTGCCTGTCGAACGTCCGTAGATTCGGCTCGGGTGGTCTTCGGTAGGTCGTCCGGTCGGGGTCGGATGTCCGGGCATCGGGCGTCCGTGGGGCGTCGGATGTCCATCTGTTTTGGCTCGGGTGTGGAAGTGTCGGTCGTCCGGAGGAGGCCGGGCGTCCGGAGCCTGGAGGTCATCGGACGTCAGGGGTTCGTCGGTCGTCCGGAGCTTGGAGACTTTGAGAAGCTCTTCTTCTTCGTCTCTGTCTTCACGTCCATCTTTCTCTTCTTCTTCTCCTTGCTCCTTAGATTCGCCATGATACCTTAGTATGCATAATGTGTGATGCGGAGCATCCCACGACCATCCCCATGGACGCCACCTCAACTATCCAAGCTCCAAGTGGGCCCATGATGATGCGGAGCATCCTTCCATCATCCCCATCGACTCTACACCGACACATCAAGCCCCACCTGGACCTATGACAAGAGCGAGAACACGTGCTTTGGAAACCCAGGTGAACTCCTTCCTACTTAACTTGCATATGGATACGAATGGAACATTGTTGCTAGCTCACCAAGATACGCTATGTCTCATTAGGTACGAAGAGGAACACCACCAAGAGGCTCAGGAGCACCCAAGGAGAAGAGGAACCACCCCAAGGTCACGCGGACCAAGACGGAGTGCAACACCAGCAAAACTGGAAGTCCCAGGTGACCCCGTTCGCACGGGCCCCCGAGACCCCATGTCCATGGGCTATCCAGAAAGTTGGCACTAGAGCACCCCGTGCGCACGGGCCTGTACCGTGCCCACGGGACACCCGTGCGCACGGGCCCAACTTACCCCGTGCGCACGGGCCTCCCAGGATGGACGACTGAGATCCCCAAACCGAGCCCCTCTTCATCTCTTTCGACCCCAAGACTATATAAACCGTACCTAGGGCTGTGTTTAGGGTTAGCAAAGTATGAGCAAAGTATGAGATGAGATATTTGTGAGCTTTGCTCCTTCTACCTTCCCATTTGTGGAATCAAGACCCCTTTGGGAAGAATCCTAGTGGATTTCAAGACCTCCTCTAGGAGAAGACTATATTCAGGACCTCATCTCGGTAGGAGTGGGAAGAACTTTGCCATTGTATCTTTCCTTTTATTGTGTTTGTGACTTGTGGATCTTATGTTGCTATCCTAGTGGATGTGTGATTGGGGAATTGTTTGAGTGTTTTCCTCTTTGTGTTCTTGAGAGTTAGCCCTTTTCCCCCTCCAAGTGTGAAAAGATCCCCCTCTAGGATTTAATCCTATATCATTTTGGTATCATGAGAAAGGTTGATTCACATCTTGGAGTCCCATCCCCCCATTTGCTAGCTTGATTTTGTTGTTTTTCGTCCAAATTCGAAAATCCCCACAAAAATAGCCCAATTTTTTTTCTTGCAATTTGTTGGATCTTGTGAGATTTGGTTGTTTTGATCCACGAATTTGGAGTTTGGCAAGTGGATCTACCCATCTTCCTTCTTCCCCACCTTCCAAATCCTCGAAATTGTCCTTATCTTGGAAAATCCCCATGGATCCGGAGCTGTTCATCCGCTCTCAGCACACCCCGTGCACACGGGCCCTCGAGACCCCGTGCACACGGGCCTCACTTACCCCGTGTGCACGAACCATCCAGAAACTTTCGTCCATCTTTTGTTTGCACCATTTTGCTTCCATACCAACACTCGTGTTCTTACGCACTATTTCTTGTGGTTGTTTGAGTTTCGGACCGCGGTTTCTCTTGTGTCCTAAGGTGTTTCGGCTACTTAGGCGCATTTGGACATCATCATTGCCGCCACTCGATGATCGACTCGGACACCACATCGCCTTCACCAACTTCATTCTTACCGTACGATGAGACGGTAACCTCGACAACATCTCACCCTTGCTTTTGCATTGATAACCCGAGCCATTTCACGTCGCATACCCATCGAGACTAGCAAGTTGAGAATTGCCGGGCCACGCTATTGTGCACTGTAGTGATCTTGTTACCATCTTAGTGCCATTAGTCTCTCCCGTGCATATCTTACATACTTGTCTCATATCATACTTGGCTCTAGCTTAAAAAACATCAAGAAAAGCTTTTAAGCAAAAGAGGAGCAACAAAGAGCTTGTAAGCAATAGCATCGAGGCATTTTGCATATCATCTTCGACACCTCATACGTAGCATAGTTGGGATCGAAGATGGCACGTTTCTCTTATAGGTTGGTGCACATGCGTATCTAGCCCATTTGAGCAATCAAGCTATCGTCTCTCTAGTATTCGCACAACAAGAGCATTTTCCGTGGTTGCACATTTTCAGCTCACCCCTTGGTTGTGCAGATCCCATCTATCTTCCGTGTGTGTGTTCCTCGTGATATCATTGGGTTTGATCTATATGTTTTTACTTGCATTTTTGTGAATCTTCTCAACCTTTTCGATATCTTGTCTAACATTTGCTTGAAATTTTTGCCACCATCCTAACCGAGCTCCTCCATAAGCCTTTTACTTGTAGGTGTGAGAAACAATTCCCGGTACCAATTCCCCTATTATAGCATCGTGTGATCGTACTTGTTACATCCACAATCTTCGGAAAAGGTAACTTTGGTTTTGTTCTCTCATTTTTCCTACTCACCACCACTTGCTCATGATGGATAGGCCAAGTACTTCTACCAACCCACTCTTCATGGAGCAAGACGACAACATGAACTCCTTTGTCACCAAGAGTCACCTCTTTGGTGCACAACGTGCTTTGCATCAAGAGCAACAAGCTATGAGTGATCGCACCGACAACCTTGCCGCCGACTTGCGACTGTCCGAGCAACATACAAGGGACTATTTCGACCACAAGCTCGATGATCACAAGCAAGAGAATGACGCAAGGATGGACGAAATTCGCGCTTTGTTGCTCGACCGCTCGTCTTCCACTTCAAGAAGGAGCTGTTCAAGCCGCCACTCCGACTTCACCCTCTCCGGCTCAAGTACACCGACATCGAACACTCTTCGTCAAGCCCACGCACCGGCCGTCAAGCAAACCTCAATCCTTTACGCGACATCGACTCGCAAGAGCATCGGCGACATCAAACCCAAGAAGCCTTTGCGCTAGCACGAGAACGGCAACGTCAACGCCAACATGAAGAGGAAGAACGTGCGCGTCTACACCAACATGCACAAGATGCCGAGACACAACGTCAAGAACAACAACTCCGTGACACTCAAGCACTTGCGGCGCAACAAGCTCTACGCGATTCGAGTCAAGCCGTTGCCGACCGAAGCCGTCAAACCCGTGAACAAGATGAAGCACTTCGCAAAGAAATTCAAGAACAAAGATTTCAAGCTCGCTTGCATCATCAAGTTCCTCCTCGAGCTCGCAAAGCTCAGGAATCCCATGGAGGAGGCTTAATGGGACACTTTGGACATGACAAGACACTCGCTATGCTCTCCAAGAACTATTTTCTGCCAAAGATGGTTCGTGATGTCAATCATTTCACCAACCGATGTTCTACATGTCGCAAAGCTAAGTCCAAATCTCAATCTCATGGTCTCTATATGCCTTTACCAATTCCATACCAACCTTGGGAAGACAATAGCATGGACTTTGTACTTGGTTTGCCTAGAACTCGAAATGGCAAGTACTCCGTGTTTGTTGTTGTGGACCGTTTCTCCAAAATGGCTCATTTCATTCCTTGCAACAAGATAGACGATGCTTCACATGTTGCACACTTGTTTTGTAGGGACATATTATGTCTTCATGGAATGCCAAGGACAATTGTCTCGGACCACGACGTCAAGTTCTTGAGTTACTTTTGGAAGACCTTATGCGCCAATCTCGGAATCAAGTTACTCTTCTCCACGGCGTACCATCCTCAAACCGACGGCCAAACGGAGGTGACGAACCGTACACTCTCCACTCTACTACGTGTCTTGATCAAGAAGAACATCAAGGACTGGGAGGAGTGCCTACCAATCGCCGAGTTCTCCTACAACCGTGCAAGACATTCAACTACCGGCAAGTCCCCTTTCAAAGTCGTCTATGGCTTCAACCCATTGTCCCCATTGGACATTCTTCCTCTACCGCTACAAGAGCACATCAACATGGACGCGAGCGACTGAGTGAACCTCCTCAAGAAGATGCATGAAGATACAAGGCACACCATAGAGCGCCAAGTACAACGACTCACGACCAAGCGCAACGCCAACAAGTCCCCAATGGTGTTCCAACTGGGTGACCTAGTTTGGGTACATCTCCAAAAGGATCGTTTCCCCAAGGAACGCAAGTCCAAGCTACTTCCAAGAGCCGATGGCCCATTCAAGGTACTCGCACGCTACAACGGCAACGCCTACAAGGTCGGCATCCCACGAGACAAATACAATGTGAGCGACACATTCAACGTCAAAGACTTGGCCAAGTACCATGTTGATGAAGATCATGATCAGTGGACGGATCTCTCCCAAGGGGGGGGGGAGATGATGCGGAGCATCCTTCCATCATCCCCACGGACTCTACACCAACACATCAAGCCCCACGTGGACCTATGACAAGAGCGAGAACACGTGCTTTGGAAACCGAGGTGAACTCCTTCCTACTTAACTCGCATATGGATACGAATGGGACATTGTTGCTACCTCACCAATATACGCTATGTCTCATTAGGTACGAAGAGGAACACCACCAAGAGGCTCAGGAGCAACCCCAAGGAGAAGAGGAACCACCCCAAGGCCACACGGACCAAGACGGAGTGCAACAGCATCAAAACTAGAAGTCCCAGGTGACCCCGTGCGCACGGGACTCCGAGACACCGTGCCCATGGGCTATCGAGGAAGTTGGCGCTGGAGCACCCCATGCGCAGGGGCCCAACTTACCCCGTGCACACGGGCGTCCCTGGATGGATGGCTGAGATCCCCAATCCGAGCCCCTCTTCATCTCTTTCGACCCCAACACTATATAAACCGTACCTAGGGCTATGTTTAGGGTTAGCAAAGTATGGGCAAAGTATGAGATGAGATATTTGTGAGCTTTGCTCCTTCTACCTTCCCATTTGTGGAATCAAGACCCCTTTGGGAAGAATCCTAGTGGATTTCAAGACCTCCTCTAGGAGAAGACAATCTTCAAGACCTCATCTCCTAGGAGTGGGAAGAACTTTGCCATTGTATCTTTCCTTTGATTGTGCTTGTGACTTGTCGATCTTATTTCGCTATTCTAGTGGATGTGTGATTGGGGAATTGTTTGAGTGATCTCCTCTTTGTGTTCTTGAGAGTTTGCCCTTTTCCCCCACCAAGTGTGAAAAGATCCCCCTCTAGGATTTCATCCTATATCATTTTGGTATCATATAGGATGAAATCCTAGAGGGGGATCTTTTCACACTTGGAGAATGAAAAGGGCAAACTCTAGGATGTCATCCTACATCATTTTGGTATCATGAGCCATGGTTTCTCACGAAATTGGAGCCCCCCTCTTTGTTTTCTAGCCTAGTTTTGTTGATTTCGTCCTAAATTCGAAAATTCCCCACCAAAAATAGCCCATTTTTTTGTGATTTGTTGGTTTTGATGATGTTTTGTTGGATTTGATCCATGGATTTGCTTGGTTTCAAGTGGATCTAGCTTTCCCCCATCTTTTCCCCACCATCCACCCCCAAAATTTCCCCATTTTTGCCCAAGAAATCTCCATTTTCCGCCAAACCCATGTGTCCCAGGTGACCTCGTGCCCATGGACCCCAGACCCCGTGCGCACGGGCCCCCGAAAACTCTCTGGACACCCCGTGCCCACGGGCTCCTACCCCCGTGCGCACGACACCCCCCAGGACAGCCACGAGTGCTTCACCGTTTTGCCCATAACTTCCACATCCGGAGTCCGATTTTCGCGTTCTTTAGCTCGTTGAGTAGCTATTGACATCCCCCATCCACCTAGATAGGTTCCATCACCATTTGACTCCATCAAAATTTTGACATTTTGGCATCTTTGCCTAGGCCTTCCACCATATCATCCGCATAAACCACCATAGCCTTCCACAACCTAATCAATTTTGCTCCATTTAGCATTTGTGGTTGTTTGAGTGGTGAGTTGAGTCTCCTAAGGTGTTTCGGCTACTTAGGGACGGTTGCTTCTTCATCATCCATCACCACCACTTCCACATTACCATCTCCTCTACCATCATTTGACTTTTGCCCTTGAGATTTTGAATTCGCGGTTTTTACTGTTTCCTAAGGTGTTTCGGCTACTTAGGGACGAGTCTCCATCATCTTGGTATCTACATCAAGAACACCGCCACTCACCATCTTCAAGGACAGTAACCTCGACGACACCATTGTCCATTCACCCTTGCAATTGCATTGATAACCTGTAACACCCTCGATGCGACTATAGCTCCCACGTGTCGAGGCATGACTTAGAGACATAATCGCATTGAATGCATATGTCGCAAGTTAGGCAATCTTCACAACATCCCATGTAATATAATAATGAAAGGGGAGATAACATAGTTGGCTTACACTCGCCACGTCAATAAAGTACATAAATAACATTACATCATCCAAACACTCATGGCCCGACTACGGCGCCAAAATAAAAGAGAGCACAACAAGAGACACGGTCCCTATCACCCCCAACTGGGCACCACTACTGATCATCGGGAAAGGAGACATAGTAACGCTGAGAGTCTTCGTCGAACTCCCACTTGAGCTCATACGCGTCACCTGGAGCGGAATCATCAGGCCCTGCATCTGGTGTAATAGTAATCTGTGAGCCACAAGGACTCAGCAATCTCGCACCCTCGTGATCAAGACTATTTAAGCTTAAAGGTAAGGCAAGGTAAAATATTAGTGGAGCTGCAGCAAGCGACTAGCAAGTATGGTGGCTAACTTATTCGCAAAAGAGAGCGAGAAGAGGAGACAAGGCTCGAGCGAGAAACTAGCGAGCAACCTACGCAAACATTACTCCAACACCGTGTCCACTACCCGGACTCCGCCGAGAAGAGGCCATCACGGTGACACACTCAGTTGATTCATTTTAATTAATTAAGGTTCAAGTTATCTACAACCGGACATTAACAAATTCCCATCTGCCCATAACCGCGGGCACGGCTTTCGAAAATTCAAATCCTTGCAGGGGAGTCCCAACTTAGCCCATGACAAGCTCTCACGGTCAACGAAGGAATAGACCTCCTCCCAAGACGTTCCGATCAGACACGGTATCTCGGTAATTCAAGACACTTCGACAGGTTAAAACAAGACCAGCAACACCGCCCGAATGTGCCGACAAATCCCGATAGGAGCTGCACATATCTCTTTCTCAGGGCACACTCAGATTGTCTAAACTTCTGGTAGGCTAGCCCAGAGTTGCCCCTGGCAGCCACCGGCGGCTGACAGTTTGGACCAACACTCAGAGGAGCACTGGCCCGGGGAGGTTAAAATAATGATGACCCTTGAGTCTGAAGAACCCAAGGGAAAGAAAAGGCTAGGTGGAAAATGGTAATACTAAGGTTGGGCATTGCTAGAAAAGCTTTAATCAAGGCGAAATATCAAGGGGTTCCCATTATAACCCAACCGCGTAAGGAACGCAAAATCCGGGAACATAACACCGATATGACGGAAACTAGGGCGGCAAGAGTGGAACAAAACACTAGGCGAGAGGCCGAGCCTTCCACCATTTACCAAGTATATAGATGCATTAAGATAACAAAGTAATATAATGATATCCCAACAAGTAAATAAATGTTTCAACGAGGAACGGCCTCCAATCTTGACCTACAACTAGCAACGCTATAAGAGGGGCTGAGCAAAGCGGTAACATAGCCAATCGACGGTTTGCTAGGACAATGGTGGGCTAGAAGGTTTGACATGGCAATTTGGGAGGCTTGAAAGAAAATGGTAGGCATCGTAGCAATGGCATAGCAAAAGAGCGAGGAAACTAGCATAGCAAAGATAGTGGTGATTTCGAGGGTATGATCATCTTGCCTGCACAGTTGTCAGAGTTGACTGGATCCTCAAAAGCAAACTCAACGGGCTCCTCGTTAGCGAACTCGTCTCCCGGCTCTACCTACACAAGACAAACAAGCAACAAGGATACAATCAACCATGTGCAAGACCAAGCAAAACGATGCAATGATGATATGCTATGCGGGATGTGATGCGGGATGCAAAATGCAAGATATGACAGGAAATGCATGAACCTGGCCTCAACTTGGCAATCCAAGTGTGCCACTGGAAAGATGAGGTGAAATCGCTTGAAAACGATATAAAGAACGCCGGAATCGGAGTTACGGTTTGGAAATGGCAAGCGATTCAAAAATGACACCGGTTTGCGATTTACAGCAAGTAGGCATCTAAATGCAAAGAAACGAACATGCTACAGCACCCAAAAATGACAACAAAATACATGGCAGGGATGCACACAAGATGCTTAACAAAAGTCTAGCACTGAGCTATGGCCAATTCATCCATTAACAGGTTCAAACAAGCATGGCAAAAATGCATATGGCAAACAGATCTCAGACTTAGTGAAATTAACACTTGTCTGGAATTTCAGATCAGGTAGCCCACTTCGGAGCAACAAAACTACATGCTACAGGATCTGAACATGGAAAAGTAAAGCATGGCATGGAGCTACTCAAAGATATTAACAAAAGTCCCTTAGTGACCTTGAGCCATAAGGGATCCTAAAATACAATTGCAAGCACGTGAACATAGAAAAAACATAATCAGTTTTCAGACTTGGTGAAAACTGACACATGCTGAAATATAACTCACGAAGGCGTGTTTACGAGCTCGATGCACTCACCACGGTGCAAGTCATGGCAAGACAAGCATACATCCTTCAAGAAGGCACAAAATACAAGCTATACATGGCAAGAACAATGGCATAGCATGCACGGATCAACTACAACATCACCGGCAAAATTGCAAACAAGTTGACAATCTGCCCAGATTCACAAAGTAGCAAAAGTAGAGGTCAATTGACTCAATATAGGTTGCTCCATAATTGCAAACAAAGACATGGATGGATAGAGAACTACAATATTAACAAAACATCCTTACTGATCATCCTCAAAAGAGGCACGGATCACTAGGAAACAACATAAACATATGGCATCATGAGATAAACAGCTCCATGACTTGGTGAAATTACTAAGTCCCTGAAAACAGAATTAGCAAGTGCCCCACTTTGCAAGCTTGCACAAGTCACCACACACATCACAAAAATACATGGGTTGCATCTCTGGAAAGATGACAAAACCCTTAGCAAAACACATGTAGAGCATCAGGGCATAGCATGCACACATTAATCATGGCAAAAAAGACAAAAGTGCTAAACGGAGTAGCAGATCGGGACTTTGTAAAAAAACACCTCCTAGGGTTTACTGTTCATCGCAAACCGGATCCAGATCGGCCGGCGCGCCCTTCGAGGTTGACCGGACTTGCCGGAGAGGAACAGCTCGCCAGTGGAGGGGGAAGGCCGGCAAAGGCACCGCGGCGGCCGGCGCTCTCCCCGGGTGGCGACGCGGAGCAAGGACGGAGGCGGTGGTGTGCCTCAGCTGGGTGGAGGCGCGGGCCGGAAGGCGGCGGCCGGCGGCGTGGATCCGCGGCGGCGCAGCGGCCGTTGGTCAGACGAGGTGGCGGCGGGACCTGCCGGCGTCGGGGAAGGGCAGGGGCGGGCGGCGGATGACCAACGGGCGGCGGGGCGCGGCGAAGTGGGCCTCGGGGGCCGGGGACGGGCCCTCCGGGCCGCGGCGGCGTGTGGGTGGCGGTGGTGACGTGGCCCATTAGTAGATCTTTCAGTATGCCATTGATAATAATTAACCATAATATTATCTAGGAGTTTAGTAGCATCTCCTAAAGTGATTTCTATAAAAGTGCCTCCCGCGGCCGAATCTAAAAGAATTCTAGAAGCAAAATTCAATCCGGCATAAAAAAAATTGTATAATCATCCACAAATTCAAACCATGAGTAGGGCAATTACGTATCATTAATTTCATTCTCTCCCAAGCTTGTGCAACATGTTCAAGATTAAGTTGCTTAAAATTCATAATATCGTTTCTAAGAGAGATGATCTTAGTGGGAGGAAAATACTTAGAGATAAAAGCATCTTTGCACTTGTTCCATGAATCAATACTATTTTTAGGCAAAGATGAAAACCAAGCTTTAGCACGATCTCTAAGCGAAAAAGGAAATAGCTTCAATTTAACAATATCATTATCGACATCTTTCTTCTTTTGCATGTCACACAAATCAACGAAGCTATTAAGATGGGTAGCAGCATCTTCACTAGGAAGGCCGGAGAACGGATCTTTCATGACAAGATTCAGCAAAGCAGCACTAATTTCACAAGATTCAGCATCAGTAAGAGGAGCAATCGGAGTGCTAAGGAAATCATTATTGTTGGTATTGGTGAAGTCACACAATTTAGTATTATCTTGAGCCATCGCGACAAACAAGCAATCCAACACACAAGCAAACAAAAAGCAAACGGGCAAAAGAGGCAAATAGAGAAAGAGAGGGAGGATAGAGAGAGATAGGGTGAATAAAATGGCATGGGTGAAGTGGGGGAGAGGAAAATGAGAGGCAAATGGCAAATAATGTAATGCGGGAGATAGGGATTGTGATGGGTACTTGGTATGTTGACTTTTGCGCAGACTCCCCGGCAATGGCGCATATGGGCCTGACGAACATGTGCATATGGGCCTGGAATTTCGGGACTTTGTAAAAAAACACCTCCTAGGGTTTACTGTTCATCGCAAACCGAATCCAGATCGGCCGGCGTGCCCTTCGAGGTTGACCAGACTTGCCGGAGAGGAACAGCTCGCCGGTGGAGGGGGAAGGCCGGCGAAGGCACCGTGGCGGCCGGCGCTCTCCCCGGGTGGCGGCGCGGAGCAAGGACGGAGGCGGTGGCGTGCCTCAGCTGGGTGGAGGCGCGGGCCGGAAGGCGGCGGCCGGCGGCGTGGATCCGCGGCGGCCATTGGTCGGACAAGGCGGCGGCGGGACCTGCCGGTGTCGGGGAAGGGCAGGCGCGGGCGGCGGACGACCAACGGGCGGCGGGGCGCGGCAAACTGGGCCTCGGGGGCCAGGGACGGGCCCTCCGGGCCGCGGCGGCGTGCGGGTGGCGGTGGTGACTTGGCGGGCGGCGAGTGGCTGGCGGCAGCGGCGCGCAGGTCGGACACGTCCGACTCGGCGCGGACGTTGTCCCGCGGCGGCGGGGAGATTTCTAGGGTTCCTTAAATAGGCATAGAGGGAGCTAGGAGAGTCCAAATGAGGTGCGGTTTTCGGCCACGCGATCGTGATCGAACGCTCTAGATGATGGAGCAGAGTTAGGTGGGTTTTGGGCCAAATTGGAGGGGTGTTGGGCTTCAACACACACGAGACCTTTTCGGTCCCTCGGTTAACCGTTGGAGTATCAAACAAAGTCCAAATGATACGAAACTTGACAGGCGGTCTACCGGTAGTAAACCAAGGCCTCTTGGCTAGTCCCGGTCCAATCCGGAAATGTTTAATCCCCACACACGAAAGAAAGCTAGAAATGGCCACGGGAGGAGAACGAAGCGCCGGAATGCAAAACGGACAACGGGGAAAAAGCTCGAATGCATGAGACGAACACGTATGCAAATGCAATGCACATGATGACATGATATGAGATGCATGACAACGATAACAACACACGGAGACAAAAAACCGAGCCCGAGGAAATAAATATAACTTAACGCCAGAAATGGCAAGAGTTGGAGTACAAATAGGGAAAGTTACATCCATGGTGTTACAACACTCCACCACTACGAAAGGATCTTGTCCCGAGATCTAGGACTGAAAGAATGTCGGGTACTCAGAACGGAGGTGATCCTCGCATTCGCAGGTAGCTTCACGGTCGGAATGGTGTGACCACTTGACTTTGAGAAATTTGATTGACTTGTTGCGAGTCTTGCGTTCAGTCTCTTCGAGAATAGCAACTGGGTGCTCACGATAAGAGAGATCTTCTTGGAGCTCAATGTCCTCGAAGTTGACAGTGCGGTCAGGAGTCTTGAAGCACTTTCAAAGCTGAGAGACATGGAACACGTCATGAACATTTGCAAAGTTTGACGGAAGCTCGAGTTGATAGGCGAGGTCGCCTCTCTTGCTGAGAATCTTGAAAGGTCTCACGTATCTAGGGGCAAGCTTCCCTTTGATACCGAAGCGACGAGTACCTTTCATAGGAGAGACGCGGAGGTAAACATGATCTCCGATCTCGAAAGCCAAATCACGGTGCTTACTATCATAGTAGCTCTTTTGGCGGGATTGGGCTACTTTGAGGTTATCACGAATGACTTTGCACATTTCCTCTGCTTCTGTGATTAAGTCATCACCCAAAAGCTGACGTTCACCGGTTTCAAACCAGTTGAGAGGGGTATGGCACTTCCTGCCATACAGAATTTCAAATGGGGCTTGCCCGAACTTGCTTGAAAACTGCTGTTGTAGGAGAATTCAGCATAAGGAAGACAATCCTCCCACTTCATGCCGAAAGAGATCACACAAGCCCTGAGCATATCTTCAAGAATCTGGTTGACACGCTCGACTTGACCGCTAGTTTGAGGATGGAAAGCTGTGCTGAAGCGGATGTTCGTGCCCATGGCCTTCTGGAAAGAATCCCAAAACTTCGAGGTAAAGATGCTGCCACGGTCTGAAGAGATCACTTGTGGAATACCATGCAGAGAGACAATATGAGAGGTATAGAATTCTGCCAATTGAGCTGCAGTGATCGACTCTTTGATAGGTAGAAAGTGAGCCACTTTGGTAAGTTTATCGATGACAACGAATATAGCATCATTGCCACGCTTGGACTTTGGAAACCTAGTCACGAAGTCCATTTCAATGTGGTCAAACTTCCATTCTGGAATGGCAAGAGGTTGGAGGAGACCAGCTGGCCTTTGGTGTTCTGCCTTCACTCTTCTGCAGACATCACATTCATTCACGAATTGAGCGATCTCGCGCTTCATTCGAGTCCACCAATAAGCCTGCTTAAGGTCCTGATACATCTTCGTGCTCCCAGGGTGGATGGAGAGGAGAGAATTGTGAGCCTCGTTCATGATCACTTTACGGAGGTCACCTTTGGGTACAACAATACGATCCTCGAAGAAGAGAGTGTCCTTGTCATCAAGGCGGTAGCACTTGTACTTGGACTGACTCTTGGCAATCCCAATCTTCACCTTTTTAACCATAGCATCAAGAAGCTGAGCTTGGCGAATCTGGTCTTCCAAGGTAGGAGAGACTTGAAGGTTGGCGAGGAAACATTGAGGAACAACTTGCAGATTAAGTTTGCGGAAAGCTTCACAAAGCTTGGGTTGATAAGGCTTGAGAATCAGACTGTTGCAGTAAGCTTTCCTGCTCAATGCGTCAGCAATCACATTGGCCTTGCCTAGAGTATACTCAATACTCGGATTATACTCTTGAATCATTTCGACCCATCGAGTTTGCCTGAGGTTGAGATTAGGCTAAGTGAAGATGTACTTGAGACTCTTGTGATCAGTGAAAATGTCCACTTTTCTTCCCAATAGAAGATGTCTCCAAGTCAAAAGAGCATGCACAACTGCCGCCAACCCGAGATCATGAGTGGGGTAGTTCTTCTCATTAGGCTTCAACTGGCGCGATGTATAAGCAACAACTTTCTTCTCTTGCATCAATACTGCGCCTAGACCTTGGAGAGAGGCATCACAAAATACCTCGTACGGCTTGGATTCATCAGCCGGAGTCAGAACTGGAGCAGTGATCAATTTCTCTTTCAAAGTGTTGAAAGCAATGTCACACTCCGGAGACCAAACGTACTTGACATGCTTCTGGAGAAGATTTGAGAGAGGCTTCGCGATCTTAGAAAAGTTTTCAACGAATCTTCGGCAGTAGCTTGCGAGACCGAGGAAGCTACGGAGTTGCTTCACGTTCTGAGGAGGTTCCCAATTCACAATTGCAGACACCTTCTCAGGATTCACGGCAATGCCCTTGGAAGAGATGATATGACCAAGATAAAGAACCTCATCGAGCCAAAATTCACACTTGGAGAACTTGGCGTAGAACTGATGTTCTCTGAGCTTATCAAGCACCAAACGCAAATGCTTGGCATGATCTTCCTTGTTCTTCGAGAAAACCAGAATGCCATCGAGATAGACCAAAACGAAGTCATTGGTGTAGGCATTGAAGATGAAGTTCATCATGCGAGAGAACGTCGGAGGAGCGTTGGCGAGACCAAAACACATGACAGTGTATTCATATGAACCAAAACTTGTTCTGAAAGCTGTCTTGGGAATATCTTGCTCACGGATTCTAATCTGATGATAACCCATACGGAGATCAAGCTTGGAGAATACTTGGGCACCTTTGAGTTGTTCGAACAGCTCATTGATGTTGGGAAGTGGGTATTTGTTCTTTATGGTCTTCTTGTTCACTGGACGGTAATCAACACAAAGTCGGTCCGTTCCATCCTTCTTCTTCACAAAAAGAACACCACAACCCCACGGAGAAGAACTAAGCCGGATGAGACCCATTTTCTCTTGAATATCGAGTTGCTTCTTCAGCTCCATCAACTCTTCAGGTCCGAGCTTGTAAGGACGTTTGCACACAGGTTCCGTGCCAGGCTCAAGATCAATAACGAATTCAACTGGCCGGTGCGGAGGCATTCCTGGGAGCTCTTCTGGAAAGACGTCTTGATATTCGCAAACGACTGGAATTTGCGAGATAGCGTCCAATTCACCCTTCTCATTGAGAGAAAATAGACGGATGGTATTATCCCGAGCGGCAAAGACAATCACATCCTCAGAAGAATGAGTCAATTGAATCCGCCTGGCTGCACAATCAAGCTGAGCCTTGTGCTTAGAAAGCCAATCCATTCCGAGAATAAGATCAATATCCGAGTTATCAAGGATCATTGGGGAAGCCAGAAACTTGAAATCACCCATCGAGATAGAAATATCCGGAACTTCGTAGTTAGCAAGCAAGCATCTACCTGGAGAGACGACTGCTAATGGCTTATGCATAACTTGAGAAAACCACCCATGCTTAGATGCAAAAGGTCTCGAGATAAAGCAATGCGATGCACCCATGTCAAAAAGAACTTTTGCGGGAACATCATTAACAGGAAGGTTACCCATGATCACATCTGACGAGTCCTCTGCCTGAGCTGCATTCACCATATTGACCTCGGCGTACTTGGGGTTATGCTTGACCACAGCTGTACTTGCCGATCTGACAGGAGGAGGAGGAGGAAGACGCCTCTGGTTGAAACACTTGTTGGCATAGTGACCCTTCTGTTGGCACTTGTTGCACGTGACCTCTGAAAGCGGACGGTGATACGGAGCACTCGATCTTGGAGCTTGAGACGAAGTATTGTTCTGAAAGCCAGGGTTGGGGGGGGGGGAAGATCCACTGCCACCTTTGCTCTTTTGCTGATGCGGCTGACGGAACGGAGGAGGAGGAAGCCAATACTTCTGCTGCTTGGCCACTTGAGTAGAGGAAGAAGGAGTAACATCTCTGACTCGCTTCTTGGAAGCATCACACCTCAACTGAGCAGCCCCTTGCTTCAGTGCCATGTTGTAGAACTCATCGTACCTCAAGGGCTCAAAGAGGACAAGAACTAGCTGAATTTCTTCTCTGAGACCACCTCTAAACTGGTATATCATGCTCTTCTCATCATTGATGTCCTGCTTGGCAAAGCGGGCGAGCTTCTGGAACAACTTGTTGTAGTCATAGACAGACCAAGATCCTTGCTTCAGATTGCGGAATTTATCACGCTTGCTTTAAACCATGCTCTGCGGAATATGATGAGCTCGGAAATCTCGAGGGAAGTCATCCCAAGTGATAACACGTCCACCTATGAAATCCTTGTACTGCTGGAACCATTCTGCAGCTTGATCTTTGAGTTGGAACGAAGCGAACTTAACAAAGTCCTCAGGCCTGACGTTACTGCACTCGAAATGGTTGCACAGATCCACACGCCAATCGTCAGCATCGGTTGCCTCAACACAATTGCTGAAAGTCTTTGGCCCGTTAGCAAGGAACAGGTTGACTGTAGCAAAGTGATTCTGATTGTTGCCTTGATTCCCTTGGTTGCCTTGATTACGCTCTTGGAGAATTTGCATGATCAACTGTGTGTTTGCATTGGTTGCGGCCATCACAGCTTGCCATGCTTCCGGAGGAGGTGGAGGTGGTGGCGGATCAGGATTCGGAGTCGCGCGCGTTGGAGGAGCCATCCTGAAGAGGTTGACCACCATTAGCACATTGACAGAGAAATATTGAAGCTGAATCCAACGGAATGAAAATTGCAACATATAGTCTTCACATCCGAACAAAATGAACGAATGCATTCCTCTTGAAATGGTCACATATCCATAAATTGAGAAGCCACGTAGAATTAAGGTAGAGAAATAAATTAACAAGGTACGGATCAAGAACGAATAATCGGTAAGAAATCCCAATCTCAAACCAATATCCTTGGAAGAAGAACTAGAGCTACTAGAATTCCCACCTATGAAACTCCCGAACCTTTTCGGTTAAGCAATCAGGTGTTGGGGATACAGGGGAAGCATAATATATCACCCAAACTAGCAAATCCTACATCCAATTGTATCCATCCTTCAACACATAACCAAGAAACCTTCGGAAACCATCTACCTCAACCTTCGAAAAGCATCCGTTATACAAGTTATGGCGATACTCCCGAACTCCCGCCCCAGTACTGGGTGGCGTCGAGGTTATCTCACCAACGAACTGCATAAAAGAGATTTTCGATGTCGGCGTACTAAACTCAGGTATTCCAGAACTGCAACGATAAAATTATGATGAAAACACCTCAGAGCTCAACTCCCCGGGACACTTCCACTAAACCCCTGACAGGAGGCACCAAGACAATGTTCTCATCATAAAACCATCGAAACGATTCCAAGATACCCGCGTGATCCTAAAAAAATATTTTTTAGTGAAATTTGAGAAGAGAAGAGTCAAAACTCTACGTTAGGATGCCTTACTAGAGCGATGAGGAGACTGGGAAGTAAAAAGAATTTCTAAACTCTCCGATATATAATTCCTAATGACTCAAAACATTTTTCTAGACACAACTCGGCCGCTAAAAACAATCAAGCAATGGGGCTCCTAAGGTCGGGGAAGGCTCTGATTACCAACTTGTAACACCCTCGATGCGACTATAGCTCCCACGTGTCGAGGCACGACTTAGAGACATAATCCCATCGAAGGCATATGTCACAAGTTAGGCAATCTTCACAACATCCCATGTAATATAATAATGAAAGGGGAGATAACATAGTTGGCTTACACTCGCCACGTCAATCAAGTACATAAATAACATTACATCATCCAAACACTCATGGCCCGACTACGGCGCCAAAATAAAAGAGAACCCAACAAGCGACACGGTCCCTATCACCCCCAACTGGGCACCACTACTGATCATAGGGAAAGGAGACATAGTAACGCTGAGAGTCTTCGTCGAACTCCCACTTGAGCTCATACGCGTCACCTGGAGCGGAATCATCAGGCCTTGCATCTGGTGTAATAGTAATATGTGAGCCACAGGGACTCAGCAATCTCGCACCCTCGCGATCAACACTATTTAAGCTTATAGGTAAGGCAAGGTAAAATATGAGTGGAGCTGCAGCAAGCGACTAGCAAGTATGGTGGCTAACTTATTTGCAAAAGAGAGCGAGAAGAGGAGGCAAGGCGCGAGCGAGAAACTAGCGAGCAACCTGTGCAAACATTACTCCAACACCGTGTCCACTTCCCGGACTCCGCCAAGAAGAGGCCATCACGGTAACACACTCAGTTGATTCATTTTAATTAATTAAGGTTCAAGTTATCTATAACCGGACATTAACAAATACCCATCTTCACATAACCGCGGGCACGGCTTTCGAAAATTCAAATCCCTGCAGGGGAGTCCCAACTTAGCCCATGACAAGCTCTCACGGTCAACGAAGGAATAGACCTCCTCCCAAGACGTTCCGATCAGACTCGGTATCTCGGTAATTCAAGACACTTCGACAGGTTAAAACAAGACCAGCAACACCGCCCGAATGTGCTGACAAATCCCGATAGGAGCTGCAAATATCTCTTTCTTAGGGCACACTCAGATTGTCTAAACTTCCGGTAGGCCAGCCCAGAGTTGCCCCTGGCAGCCACCGGCGGCTGACAATTTGGACCAACACTCAGAGGAGCACTGGCCCGGGGAGGTTAAAATAATGATGACCCTTGAGTCTGAAGAACCCAAGGGAAAGAAAAGGCTAGGTGGCAAATGGTAAAAACAAGGTTGGGCATTGCTGGAAAAGCTTTAATCAAGGCGAAATATCAAGGGGTTCCCATTATAACCCAACCGCGTAAGGAACGCAAAATCCGGGAACATAACACCGATATGACGGAAACTAGGGCGGCAAAAGTGGAACAAAACACTAGGCGAGAGGCTGAGCCTTCCATCCTTTACCAAGTATATAGATGCATTAAGATAACAAAGTAATATAATGATATCCCAACAGGTAAATAAATGTTCCAACGAGGAACGACCTCCAATCTTCACCTGCAACTAGCAACGCTATAAGAGGGGCTGAGCAAAGCGGTAACATAGCCAATCAACGGTTTGCTAGGACAATGGTGGGTTAGAAGGTTTGACATGGCAATTTGGGAGGCTTGAAAGCAAATGGTAGGCATCGTAGCAATGGCATAGCAAAAGAGCGAGCAAACTAGCATAGCAAAGATAGTGGTGATTTCGAGGGTATGATCATCTTGCCTGCACAGTTGTTAGAGTTGACTGGATCCTCAAAAGCAAACTCAACGGGCTCCTCGTTAGCGAACTTGCCTCCCGGCTCTACCCACACAAGACAAACAAGCAACAAGGATACAATCAACCACGTGCAAGACCAAGCAAAACGATGCAATGATGATATGCTATGCGGGATGCGATGCGGGATGCAAAATGCAAGATATGACAGGAAATGCATGAACCTGGCCTCAACTTGGAAATCCAACTGTGCCACTGGAAAGATGAGGTGAAATCTCTTGAAAACGATATAAAGAACGCCGGAATCAGAGTTACGGTTTGGAAATGGCAAGCGATTCAAAAATGACACCGGTTTGCGATTTACAGCAAGTAGGCATCTAAATGCAAAGAAACGAACATGCTACAGCACCCAAACATGACAACAAAATACATGGCAGGGATGCACACAAGATGCTTAACAAAAGTCTAGCACTGAGCTATGGCCAATTCATCAATTAACAGGTTCAAACAAGCATGGAAAAAATGCATATGGCAAACAGATCTCAGACTTATTGAAATTAACACTTGTCTGGAATTTCAGATCAGGTAGCCCAGTTCAGAGCAACAAAACTACATGCTACAGGATCTGAACATGGAATAGTAAAGCATGGCATGGAGCTACTCAAAGATATTAACAAAAGTCCCTTAGTGACCTTGAGCCAAAAGGGATCATAAAATACAATTGCAAGCACGTGAACATTGAAAAAACATAATCAGTTTTCAGACTTTGTGAAAACTGACACATGCTGAAATATAACTCAAGTAGGCATGTTTATGAGCTCGATGACTCACTACGGTGCAAGTCATGGCAAGACAATCATACATCCATCAAGAAGGTACAAAATTTAAGCTATACATGGGAAGAACAATAGCATAGCATGCACGGATCAACTACAACATCACCGGCAAAATTGCAAACAAGTTGACAATCTGCCCAGATTCACAAAGTAGCAAAAGTAGAGGTTGATTGACTCAAGCTAGTTTGCTCCATAATTGAAAACATAGACATGGATGGATAGAGCACTACAATATTAACAAAACATCCTTACTGATCATCCTCAAAAGAGGCACGGATCACTAGGAAACAACATGAACATATGGCATCATGAGATAAACAACTCCATGACTTAGTGAAATTACTAAGTCCCTGAAAACAGAATTAGCAAGTGCCCCACTTTGCAAGCTTGCACAAGTCACCACACACATCACAAAAATACATGGGTTGCACCTCTGGAAAGATGACAAAACCCTTAATAAAACACATGTAGAGCATCAGGGCATAGCATGCACACATTAATCGTGGCAAAAAAGACAAAAGTGCTAAACGGAGTAGCAGATCTGACAATTAACTCAAGTAGCCCTCTTCTAACAGCATTTCGGGCATCAAGATGAACTCAAATGAAATGATGAAATGGAATGAAATGATGTACTCTCTGAGATGAACATTTTGATATACTATATGCATGAATCGGAGCTACGGATGCAGAGTTACAGCCTGACGAACATGTGCATATGGGCCTGGAATTTCGGGACTTAGTAAAAAAACACCTCCTAGGGTTTACTGTCCATCGCAAACCGGATCCAGATCGGCCGGCGCGCCCTTCGAGGTTGACCAGACTTTCCGGAGAGGAAGAGCTCGCCGGTGGAGGGGGAAGGCCGGCGAAGGCACCGCGGCGACAGGCGCTCTCCCCGGGTGGCGGCGCGGAGCAAGGACGGAGGCGGTGGCGTGCCTCGGCTGGGTGGAGGCGCGGGCCGGAAGGCGGCGGCCGGCGGCATGGATCCGCGGCGGCGCGGTGGCCGTTGGTCGGACGAGGCGGCGGCGGGACCTGCCGGCGTCGGGGAAGGGCAGGCGTGGGCGGCGGGGCGCGGCGAAGTGGGCCTCGGGGGCCGGGGACGGGCCCTCCGGGCCGCGGCGGCGCGCGGGTGGCGTTGGTGACGTGGCGGGCGGCGAGTGGCTGGCGGCGGCGGCGCGCAGGTCGGACACGTCCGACTCGGTGCGGACGTTGTCCGGCAGCGGCGGGGAGATTTCTAGGGTTTTCGGGGGAGAAGAAGATCCGGATTCGGAGGGTTCTTTAAATAGTCATAGAGGGAGCTAGGAGAGTCCAAATGAGGTGCGGTTTTCGGCCACGCGATCGTGATCGAACG
The DNA here is from genome assembly GCF_003073215.2 of Triticum urartu. Taxonomy (NCBI): domain Eukaryota; kingdom Viridiplantae; phylum Streptophyta; class Magnoliopsida; order Poales; family Poaceae; genus Triticum; species Triticum urartu. The sequence continues at coordinate 204,271,002 of NC_053022.1, read as the reverse complement.
CTCTAGATGATGGAGCAGAGTTAGGTGGGTTTTGGGCCAAATTGGAGGATTGTTGGGCTGCAGCACACACGAGGCCTTTTCGGTCCCTCGGTTAACCGTTGGAGTATCAAACGAAGTCCAAATGATACGAAACATGACAGGCGGTTTACCGGTAGTAAACCAACGCCGCTTGGCAAGTCTCGGTCCAATGCAGAAATGTTTAATCCCCACACATGAAAGAAAGCTAGAAATGGCCACTGGAGGAGAACGAAGCGCCGGAATGCAAAACGGACAACGGGGAAAAAGCTCGAATGCATGAGACGAACACGTATGCAAATGCAATGCACATGATGACATGATATGAGATGCATGACAACGATAACAACACATGGAGACAAAAAACCGAGCCCGAGGAAATAAATATAACTTAACGCCGGAAACAGCAAGAGTTGGAGTACAAATAGGGAAAGTTACATCCGGGGTGTTACATAACCCCTAGCCCATTTTGCGTCACTTGCCTATCGAGACTAGCCATTTGAGTATTGCCGGCAACGTTACTTGTGCACATTAGTGATCTACACCTCCCATTGCATACATACCATATCATATTGGTATCATCATATCATCTCTTGTGTCACAAGATTGTTCCCGCGTATACACAATTTCTATCTTGGTTGATGATGCGGAGCATCCTTCCATTTTCCCCATGGACTCTACACCAATACATCAAGCCCCACGTGGACCTATGACAAGAGAGAGAACACGTGCTTTGGAAACCGAGGTGAACTCCTTCCTACTTAACTTGCATATGGATACGAATGGGACATTGTTGCTACCTCACCAAGATACGCTATGTCTCATTAGGTATGAAGAGGAACACCACCAAGAGGCTCAGGAGCACCCCCAAGGAGAAGAGGAACCACCCCAAGGCCACGCGGACCAAGACGGAGTGCAACAGCATCAAAACTGGAAGTCCTAGGTGACCCCGTGTGCATGGGCCCCTGAGACCCCGTGCCCACGGGGTATCCAGGAAGTTGGCGCAGGAGCACCCCGTGCGCACGGGCCCAACATACCCCGTGTGCACGGGCCTCCCAGGATGGACGGCTGAGATCCCCAATCCGAGCCCCTCTTCATCTCTTTTGACCCCAAGAATATATAAATCGTACCTAGGGCTATTGATGCGGAGCATACCAAGGTCATCCCCATGGACCTACCATCGTCTCATCAAGTGCCTACCAGACCCATGACTCGAGCACGTTCAAGAGCCCTTGAAACCGAGGTGACATCTCTCCTGTCACAATTCCACTTTGATGCACATGAAGCATGGCTACTACCTCATATGGATACTTTGTGCATACTCGGGTACAATCGAGTAGCTAAGGAGCAAGGACAAGAAGAAGAGGAAGATGGACGAGAAGACGGAGAAGAAGAAGGGCTGCCGGAAAAGTCCCAGCCACCGAACGACCGGCCGGGACCGGACGTCCCAGCCAGTGGACGTCCGGTCCAGACCGGACGACCGGTGCCCCGACACCTGAAGCAAACGAGCGGACGTCCGGTCCGGACCGGACGACCGGCGCAACTGCACCTGAACCAAAGTCAGTGGAAGACCGATGTTTCCAGACGTCCGGCACCCCCATCACAAAGCGGAACCAGCGGACGACCGGAGGACACCGGACGTCCGGCAGCTCCTGAGACACCGGACGACCGGTCCCAAGCGGACGTCCGGTACCTGTCTGCGCACAGTGTTCGGGCCCGAGGCCCATGTACCCTTTCACTTTGCCCCCATTTGCACCTAGACTATAAATAGACCCCCCATTCATCCTAGCTAGGGTTAGCATTGGTTTAGCTCATTTGAGAGATAGAGAATTGCTCATCCATATCGGATCTATTCCACGAGAGAGACCGCGGCCCCTCTTCGGAGAAGATCCATCTTGGATTCAAGACCCCTTTCTAAGGGAAGATCCCCTTGTGGATTCAAGACCTCCTCATGGAGAAGAACCGGTTACCGTGTATCGTCCCTAGTTTTCCATGGATTCGTGTATCGTTCTATGTATTCGAGGATCTAGCCCATGTCTGACTTATTCGTGTCGGTTTAGTGATTTCCTCTTGTGTTTTCCTTTCGTTCATCCTCGTGTTCTTCGTGTTTTCCTCGGGATCCGCTCCTTTTGTGAAAGATCGGGCGATTAGGGTCTGCACCCTACATCATCTTGGTATCATGAGCAAGGTTGATCACGACTTCGGAGCCCCCCTCTTCGTTTTTCTAGCTTGATTTTGTTGTTTTTCGTCCCAATCCGAAAATCCCCACAAAAATAGCCCAAAATTTTTTCTTGTGTTTTGTGAGTTTTGATGATGTTTTGTTGGATTTGATCCGTGAATTTGTTGTGTTGCAAGTGGATCTCGCCTTCCCCCACCATTTCTAGCTCGAAATCCCTCCCAAAATCCCCAAAATCACCTCCCGGATCTGAAATTTTCGCGTTGACCCCGACCACCGGACGACCGTCACTTCACCGGACGTCCGGCGACCCAGGAAGCACCGGACGTCCGACCTCACCGGACGACCGGCGACCGGACATCCGTCCACTTCCGGACGACCGCTACTTCCACCACATCATCCGCTACACCACCTCCAACTTCCGCAAACCGTTCCAATATCCCAACCCACACCACCACTTAACCGCTACCTACTCCGACGATTTTGGTCGCCTTAGGTGTTGAGAATTTGAGTTGCGGTACCATATCCTTTTGTGCTTCGGCTATCTAGGTACGATTCGACATCGACATCACCGCCGCTCATCTTCACCACGGACGCGTCATCAACAACGACCAGCTCGACTACGACTTGGTATTCGTGCCACCATTTTGACACCATACCGGAAGCAAGACAGGTAACCTCATCTTGGTATTGGACATATCACTCTTGCCGTTACATTGATAGCCATCATAGCCTTACTCCTTTGCGTTGCTTACCCATCGAGACTAGCCTTTGTGTATTGCCGGCAATGACACTTGTGCACATTAGTGATCATACTTCCCATAGCATACATACATCATTGTTGCCTATATTGGTATCATCTCTTGTGTCACAAAGCTGTCATCGCAGACTCACTTGCTATCTTGGTTCGTCAAGCATTGCATGAGAAAAGAGCTCAAACATCAAAGAGCCAACCAAGCTTTTAAGCAAAGAGGAAAGATAAGAAAAGAGCTTTTAAGCAAGAACTATAGCATTCATACAACATTAAGATTGTCATACACGATCATCTTGGATCATATCATAGCAACACCTTGCATAAAACATATTTGGGATAGAAGTCGTTGCATTATTGCTAAGTAAGTTGTGCACAACTTCTTGTATCCGCCTATCATGCAATCGTGCTAGCGTCTCTCTAGTGTTGTGAGACAAGAGCATTTTTGTGGATTCCACATTTTGGCTCATCCTTGGTTGCACAACCCCACTTATCTTTTTGCGCGTGTGTTTCCGTGTACCGTATATGCTTGGTCTACTTGTTACATTGCATCTTGCGAATCTTCTCCAACATTATTGGATCTTGCTTACATTCACATTACAAATTGTGCCACCATCCTAACCAAGCTCCACCATAAGCTTTTACTTGTGTAGGTGTGAGAAACCGACGAGAATTCGTACCAATTGGGCTATTTCCTTGTCCTACATTGGTGTGATCATCGATTCACTTTCAACTTCGGTCAAGGTACATTTGGTATTCGTTCTTCTCTTTCTACCACTTACACTTGTCTTGGAATGATGGATAGGCCAAGTACCTCTACCAACCCACTCTTCATGGAGCAAGACGACGACATGAACTCCTTCGTCACCAAGAGTCACCTCTTTGGTGCCCAACGTCCTTTGCATCAAGAGCAACAAGCTATGAGTGAACGCATCGACAACCTTGCCGCCGACTTGCGACTTTCCGAGCAACGTACAAGGGACTACTTCGACCACAAGCTCGATGATCACAAGCAAGAGAATGACGCAAGGATGGACGAGATTCGTGCTTTGTTGCTCAATGGCTCTTCTTCCACTTCAAGAAGGAGCCGTTCAAGTCGCCATTCCAACTCAAGTACACCGACATCGAACACTCCTCGTCGAGCCACGCGCATAGACCGTCAAGCAAACCTCAATCCGCTTCGGGACACCGAATCTTAAGAGCGCCGACGACGTCAAGCCGAAGAAGCCTTTGCGCTAGCTCGAGAACGGCAACAACAACGCCAACATGAAGAGGAAGAACGCGTGCGTCTACACCAAAATGCACAAGATGCCGAGGCTCAACGTCAAGAACAACAACTCCGTGATGCTCAAGCACTTGAGGCGCAACAAGCTCTACGCGATGCGAGTCAAGCCATTCCCGACCGAGGCCGACAAGCCCATGAAGAAGAGGAAGCACTTCGCAAAGAACTTCATGAACAACGATTTCAAGCTTGCCTGCATCGTCAAGTTCCCCCTCGAGCTCGACGCGTTCCTCCACAAGCTCGCCAAGACCATCAAGTTCATCAAGAGCATGAAAACAATGGGAATCTTCCGCGACAAGAGACACAAGAGGTTGACAACCCTCCGCGTCAAGAGCACCACGAGTTGGACAATCATCTACAACATGGGCGTCATCATCCCCGACCCCAACACAATGAAGGGCAACACTACGGCAAGCTCAAGTTCACCATGCCCAAGTTCAACGGAAGCAACGATCCTGAAGAATACCTTTCATGGGCATTGAAAGTTGACAAGATCTTCTGGTTGCACAATTATGAAGAAGAGAAGAAGATCGCGATGGCATCCCTTGGGTTCCAAGACTATGTCCTCTTTTGGTGGGAACAAGTCATTGAGCGCCGCGAGGCAAGAGGTGATCCACCCATCACTACTTGGGCACAAATGAAGGATATCATGAGAGCACGCTTCGTGCCTACCTACTACAACCGCGACCTCTTCAAGAAACTCCAACAACTCAAGCAATGAACCAAGAGCGTTGAAAAATACTACAAGGAGATGGAGATTGCAATGATAAGAGCCAATGTGACGGAAGATGATGAGCAAACTATGGCACGTTTCTTGAATGGACTCAATCATCCTATCAAGAAGATCGCCGACTTCCAACCATACTCAAATCTCATCGAGCTCGTGCACCAAGCTACCAAAGCGGAACGCCAAGTGCAAGATGATTTCAAGTATGCCAAGTTCTCATCCAAGTCCTATGGCTTCTCCAATAACCAAGCTTCAACGACTCCAACACCGACTACAAGACCGTCTACTTCCAACATCAACAAGTCGACTTCCAAGAAAGCTTCGCCTACTACAAGCTACTTCAAGCCAAGAGCTTCATTATCATCAACCCCTACCGATGAGACTATCAAGACGAGCTCCCTCAAGTGTTTCACTTGCGGAGGTCGAGGCCACAAGTCCTATGAGTGCACCAACAAGTGCACCATGATCTTCAACGATGATGGCACTTATGATTCCATGAGCGAAGGAGAAATGGAAGCCCTTGAGCAAGTCGCAATGCACCGCCAAGTGAACAATGAAGAAGAACAAGTATTTTGTGATGAAGAATCAAGTCCGGCACTTGTTGTCTCCAAAGTCTTGACTCTCCAACATCACTAAGAAGAAGACCAAAGATGCACCATATTCCACACCAAGGCCGGCATCAATGGACGATCCGTCAAGGTCATCATCGATGGAGGGAGTTGTCACAATCTCGCAAGTGAAGATCTTTGCTCCAAGCTCCAATTGCCCAAGACGAAGCATCCACATCCATACAAAGTGCAATGGCTTAGTGACTCCGGCACTATCCAAGTCGAGCACCGAGTACAAGTCTCCTTCAAAATCAACGCCTACGAAGACACCTTGGAGTGTGACGTCATCCCAATGACCGTTTGCCATCTTCTCCTTGGACGGCCATGGCAATTCGATAGAGGAGTCGTCCACAATGGGCGTATAAACCACTATAGCTTCAAGATGCAATGAAAGGAGTTTGTGTTACGACCTATGTCTCCAAGCCAAGTGATCGCCGATAAGCAAGCCACCCATCATGGAGAGAATGGTGAGAGAGTAAGCCACCGAAAAGAGAGTGAGCGCCACAAGCCCAAATTGAGTGCCTCCACGATGAGCGAAAACAAGAACCTAGTTCTATTTGCCACCAAACGTGAGATGAGAGAAGTGTGTGAGAACCCATCTAGTGTCCTACACTACGTCCTCGTGTGCAAGGACAATGCAACACAAACTAACACTTCTCACACTCTTCCTCTAGTGTTGTCTTCTCTTTTGCAGGAATTTCAAGATGTTTTCCCCGATGAGCTACCTCCGGGACTACCTCCACTACGAGGCATTGAGCACCGCATTGACCTCATCCCCGGAGTACCGCTTCCTAACAAAGCTCCCTACCGTGTCAACCCCGAAGAAACTAAAGAAATACAAAGGCAAGTAAAGCATCTCATAGACCATGGACATGTGCGTGAAAGTTTGAGCCCTTGTGCCATACCGGTCATTCTTGTGCCAAAACGTGACGGTAGTTTTCGCATGTGCTCCGATTGTAGACCTATCAATGCTATCAACGTTCGTTATAGGTATCCCATTCGATGCCTAGATGATATGCTAGATGAGCTTAGTGGTGCCACTATATTTTCCAAAATCTATCTTAAGAGTGGTTACTATCAAATCCGCATACAAGAGGGTGATGAATGGAAAACCGCATTCAAAACCAAGTTTGGTTTGTATGAGTGGTTAGTCATGCCTATGGGTCTCTCGGAAGCACCGGGCACTTTTAAGCGCCTCATGAATCATGTCTTTCACCCTTACATTGGTATATTTGTTGTGGTTTACTTCGATGACATTCTTGTGTTTAGCAAATCTATCCAAGATGATGTAGGGTAGGAACCCTATAGGCCGTTCTTTCACGAAAGGAGCGGATCCCAACGATGAACACGAAGAACACGGGAAAGAAGATGAGGGGAAACACAAGAGAATCACTCAAACCAAAAAGAACAAGTCACACATGTGCTAGATCCTCGGATACATAGAACGATACACGAATCCACGGTCAACTAAGGACGATGCAAAAGGGTAGCCGGTTCTTCTCCGAGAGGAGGTCTTAAATCCACAAGGAGATCTTCCCATAAAGGGTTCTTGAATCCAAAGTGGATCTTCTCCGTAGAGGGGCCGCGGTCTCTCTCATGGAGTAGATCCGATATGGATGAGCAATGCTCTATCTCTCAAATGAGCTAAACCAATGCTAACCCTAGAAAGTTGTACGGGATAGAGTATTTATAGTCTAGGTAACGAAAGGGTACACGGGCCTTGGCCCAAGTGACTATGCGCAGGCAGTGCCGGTAGTACCGGTCAAGGGGGCGGTTGTTTCGCAGGGAGCTCATGCAGGGCGGAAGTACCGGTCCTGGAAGGCGGTAGTTCCGCTGGGAGGTCTGGCGCTAGCTTGCGGAGATGGACGTTGAAGGGGCCAGCGGTTTTATCGGTTGTCGGGGTGGCAGTACCTGTCTTCTTGTAGTTACCGGCACATCCGGTGTAGTGCCGGCCTTGCACCGCTCGATCACAGAAGGCAGACCGGTTGTTGGGCGGTAGTCAGCCGGTTGTTCCGCCCGGGCGGTGGTCGAGCGGTTGTTCCGGTCCTTCCAGGCTGGGCAAAATGTCTCCATGCTCTTGATGTCCATCTTGCACCGTTCCATCTCCTTGGTTGCTTATATGGTACCTAAGCACACAGAGCAACTCCGATTGAGGTAGTAGCCATGTCTCACGTGGGTCAAAGGGAAGTTCAACAAGGAGAGAGTTAACCTCGTTCTCGATGGTTCTCGCACGGGCTCTTGTCATGGGTCCAAGTGGTGTCGTGGGAGATGTAGGTAGGTCCATGGGGATGGCCTTGGGATGCTCCGCATCATCTCCCCTCCCTTGGGGAAGATCCGTCCTCGGATCAAATTCTTCATCACCATGGAAGGGAGAGAGATCTTTGACGTTGAAAATGTCGCTCACATTGTACTTGTCGCGCAGGTGGTCGATCTTGTAAGCGTTGTCGTTGTAGCGTGCAAGCACCTTGAAGGGTCCATCCACTCGTGGTCGAAGCTTGGACTTGCGTTCTTGTAGAAAGCAGTCCTTTCGAAGGTGTAGCCACACAAGATCACCAGTGTTGAAGACCATAGGTTGCTTGTTGACATTGAGCTTGGTCGCAAGGCGTTGGACTTGGTGCTCGATGGTGTTTACTGTATCTTCATGCACCTTCTTGATATGGGTCGCTCGTGCACTTACGTCCAAATTGATTCGCTCTTGGAGTGGTAGAGTTAGAATGTCCAATGGTGACAAATGGTTGAATCCGTAGACGACCTCGAAAGGGGACTTGCCGGTTATTGAGTGTCTTGCTCGGTTGTAGGTGAACTCGGCGATGGGTAGACAGTCCTCCCACTCCTTGATGTTCTTCTTGATGAGTACTCGAAGTAGAGCGGAGAGTGTGTGGTTTGTCACCTCCGTTTGGCCGTCGGTTTGAGGATGGTATTCCGTGGAGAAGAGTAGCTTGATTCCGAGCTTGGCGCATAGGGTCTTCCAAAAGTAGCTAAGGAACTTGACATCGCGGTCCGAGACGATAGTCTTTGGCACACCATGTAGACACAGTATTTCCCTACAAAAGAGATTAGCCACATGTGAAGCATCGTCTATCTTGTTACAAGGAATAAAGTGTGCCATTTTCGAGAAACGGTCCACAATGACGAATATGGAATCTTTCCCATTGCGAGTCCTAGGAAAACCAAGTACGGAGTCCATGATAATGTCTTCCCAAGGTTGGTATGGAATTGGTAAAGGCATATAGAGACCATGAGATTGAGCTTTGGACTTAGCTTTGCGACATGTAGAACACCGGTTGGTGAAGCGATTGATGTCCCGAAACATCTTTGGCCAAAATTAGCTCTTTGAGAGCATGGCGAACGTCTTGTCGCGTCTGAAGTGTCCCATTAAGCTGCCTCCATGAGATTCCTGCAAAAGCAACAAATGAAGCGAAGACCCGGGAATGCAAAGTTTGTTAGCTCTCATAAGGTAGCCATCTTTGATGTAATAGCGTTCCCAAGATGTATTCGACAAACACTTGGCATAAGGAATGGCAAAAGTCGTATCATGCTCATATAAGTCTTTGATATGCTCGAAGCCAATGACATCTAACTCAGGTTGCGTGACAAGCATGCAAATGCGGGAAAGCGCATCCACCACAACGTTTTCTTTACCCTTAATGTACTTGATGACATAAGGAAAAGACTCAATAAATTCACTCCATTTAGCATGATGCTTGTTCAACTTAGTCTGTCCCTTAAGATATTTGAGAGTCTCATGATCGGTATGAATGATAAACTCATGGGGACAAAGGTAGTGTTCCCATTCATGCAAAACGTGGACTAAAGCATATAGCTCTTTGTCATAGATGGCATAATTGAGTTGCGCTCCAGAAAGTTTCTCACTAAAGTAAGAAACGGGGCACTTCTCTTGCGTTAACACAGCTCATATGCCATTACCACTAGCATCGCAATGAATTTCAAAGGGTTTGTCGAAGTTGGGTAAAGCAAGCACGGGAGCATGAGTAAGCAAATTCTTAAGCTCATTGAATGCGGTATCTTGGGATGGTCCCCAAACAAAAGGCGCACTCTTCTTGCTCAAAGCTTGCAAAGGCGAAGCAATGGTGCTAAAATCCTTTACAAAGCGACGATAGAAGCCCGCAAGGCCAAGGAAACTACGCACGTGATGCAAGTTGTTTGGTTGTGGCCAAGTCTTAATAGCATTGATCTTGGACTCATCTACATGAACACCCTTAGAAGAGACAACAAATCCTAAGAAAATGAGCTTATCAACACCAAAAAGGCATTTCTCCATATTAGCATAGAGACACTCTTTCCTAAGAGTTTGCAAAACGGTGCGGACATGGGTGACATGCTCTTGTATAGATTTGCTAAAGACAAGAATGTCATCAAAGTAAACCACAACAAATATACCAATGTAAGGGCGAAAGACATGATTCATAAGGCGCATACAAGTGCCCGGTGCTTCCGAGAGACCCATAGGCATGACTAACCACTCATACAAACCAAACTTGGTTTTGAAGGCGGTTTTCCATTCATCGCCCTCTCGTATGCGGATTTGATAGTAACCACTCTTAAGATCAATTTTGGAAAATATAGTGGCACCACTAAGCTCATCTAGCATATCATCTAGGCGTGGAATGGGATATCTATAACGAATGGTGATAGCATTGATAGGTCTACAATCGGAGCACATGCGAAAACTACCGTCACGTTTTGGCACAAGAATGACTGGTACGGCACAAGGGCTCAAACTTTCACGCACATGTCCATGGTCTATGAGATGTTTTACTTGCCTTTGAATTTCTTTGGTTTCTTCGGGGTTGATGCGGTAGGGAGCTTTGTTCGGAAGCGGTGCTCCGGGTATGAGGTCGATTCGGTGCTCAATGCCTCGGAGAGGAGGTAGTCCCGGAGGTAGTTCATCAGGAAAAACATCTTGAAATTCCTGCAAAAGAGAAGACAACACTAGAGGAAGAGTGTGAGAGGTGTTAGTTTGTGGTGCATTGTCCTTGCACACGAGGACGTAGTGTAGGACACTAGATGGGTTCTCACACACTTCTCTCATCTCACGTTTGGTTGCAAATAGAACGAAGTTCTTGTTTGCGCTCATCGTGGAGGCACTCAGTTTGGGCTTGTGGCGCTCACTCTCTTTTTGGTGGCTCACTCCCTCACCATTCTCTCCATGATGGGTGGTATGTTTGTCGGCAATCACTTGACTTGGCCACATTGGACGGAGGACGTACTCCTTGCCCTTCATCTTGAAGATGTAGTGGTTCGTTCGACCGTTGTGGATGACTCCTCTATCGAATTGCCATGGCCGTCCAAGGAGAAGATGACAAACGGTCATTGGAACAATGTCACACTCCAAGGTGTCTTCGTATGCGCCGATCTTGAAGGAGACTTGTACTTGATGCTCGACTTGGATGGTGCCGGAGTCACTAAGCCATTGCATTTTGTAAGGATGTGGATGCTTCATCTTGGGCAATTGGAGTTTGGAGCAAAGTTCTTCACTTGCGAGATTGTGACAACTCCCTCCATCGATGATGACCTTGACGGATCGTCCATTGATGCCGGCCTTGGTGTGGAATATGTGGCATCATTGGTCTTCTTCTTGGTGATGTTGTAGAGTCAAGACTTTGGAGACAACAAGTGCGGGACTCGAGTCTTCATCACAAAAGACTTGTTCTTCTTCATTGTTCACTTGGCGGTGCATGGCGACTTGCTCAAGTGCGTCCAATTCACCTTCACTCATGGAGTCATAAGTGCCATCGTCGTTGAAGACCATGGTCCGCTTGTTGGTGCACTCGTAGGACTTGTGGCCTCGGCCTCCGCAAGTGAAACACTTGAAGGAACTCGTCTTGACGGTCTCATCGGTTGGGGTTGATGATGATGAAGCTCTCGGCTTGAAGTTGCTCGGAGGAGGATGACTTGTAGTTGACGAAGCTTTCTTGGAATTCGGCTTGTCGGTGTTGGAAGTAGACGTTCTTGTAGTCGGTGTTGGAGTCGTTGAAGCTTGGTTATTGGAGAAACCGTAGGACTTGGATGAGAACTTGGCGTACTTGAAGTCATCTTGCACTTGGAGTTCCGCTTTGGTAGCTTGGTGCACGAGCTCGATGAGATTTGAGTATGGTTGGAAGTCGGCGATCTTCTTGATAGGGTGATTGAGTCCATTCAAGAAACATGCCATAGTTTGCTCATCATCTTCCGTCACATTGGCTCTTATCATTACAATCTCCATCTCCTTGTAGTAATCTTCAACGCTCTTTGTTCCTTGCTTGAGTTGTTGGTGTTTCTTGAAGAGGTCTCGGTTGTAGTAGGTAGGCACGAAGCGTGCTCTCATGACATCCTTCATTTGTGCCCAAGTAGTGATGGGCGGATCACCTCTTGTCTCGCGGCGCTCAATGACTTGTTCCCACCAAATGAGGACATAGTCTTGGAACTCAAGGGATGCCATCGCGATCTTCTTCTCTTCTTCATAATTATGCAAACGGAAGATCTTGTCGACTTTCAATGCCCATGAAAGGTATTCTTCGGGATCGTTGCTTCCGTTGAACTTGGGCATCGTGAACTTGAGCTTGTCGTAGTGTTTCTCTTCATTGTGTTGGGGTCGGGGATGACGACGCCGATGTTGTAGAGGATTGTTCAACTCGTGGTGCTCTTGTCGCGGAGGGTTGTCAACCTCGTGTTGGTCTTGTCGCGGAGGGTTGTCAACCTTGTGTTGCTCTTGTCGTGGAGTATTCCCGGTGTTTTCATGCTCTTGATGAATTTGATGGTCTTGGCGAGCTTGTGGAGGAGCGCGTCGAGCTCGAGGAGGAATTTGACGATTCATGCGAGCTTGAAGTCATCGTTCGAGAATTTCTTCGCGAAGTGCTTCCTCTTCTTCATGGGCTTGACAGCCTCGGTCCGCAACAGCTCGACTCACCTCGCGTAGAGCTTGTTGCGCCTCAAGTGCTTGAGCGTCATGGAGTTGTTGTTCTTTACGTTGAGCCTCAACATCTTGTGCATTTTGCTGTAGACACGCGTGTTCTTCCTCTTCATGTTGGCGTTGTTGTTGTCGTTCTCGAGCTAGTGAAAAGGCTTCTTCGGCTTGACGTCGTCGGCTCTCTTGAGGGTCGGTGTCTCGAAGTGGATTGAGGTTTGCTTGACGGTCGGTGCACGCGGCTCGACGAAGAGTGTTCGATGTCGGTGTATTTGAGCCGGAGAGGGTAAAGTCGGAATGGTGACTTGAACGGCTCCTTCTTGAAGTGGAGGAAGAGCGGTTGAGCAACAAAGCGCGAATCTCGTCCATCCTTGCATCATTTTCTTGCTTGTGATCGTCGAGCTTGTTGTCAAAGTAGTCCCTTGTACGTTGCTCGGAGAGTCGTAAGTCAGCGGCAAGGTTGTCGATGCGTTCACTCATAGCTTGTTGCTCTTGATGTAAAGCACGTTGTGCACCAAAGAGGTGACTCTTGGTGACGAAGGAGTTCATGTCGTCATCTTGCTCCATGAAGAGTGGGTTGGTAGAAGTACTTGGCCTATCCATCATTCCAAGACAAATGTGAGTGGTAGAAAGAGAAGAACGAATACCAAATATACCTTGACCGAAGTTGAAAGTGGATTGAGGATCACTCCAATGTAGGACAAGGAAATAGCACAATTGGTATGAGTTCTTGTCGGTTTCTCACACCTAAACAAGTAAAAGCTTTTGGTGGAGCTTGGTTAGGATGGTGGCACAAAAATTTGATGCAATTGTAAGTGAGCTTCAATAATGCTGGAAAAGATTCGCAAGATGCAAAGTAACAAGTAGACCAAGCATATAAGGTACACGGAAACACATGCGCAAAAAGATAAGTGGGGTTGTGCAACCAAGGGTGAGCTAAAGTGTGGAATCCACAAAAAATGCTCGTGTTGCACAACACTAGAGAGACGCTAGCACGATTGCACGATAGGCGGATACAAGAACTTGTGCACAGCCTACTTAGCAAAAATGCAAAGACTTCTATCCCAAATATTTTGTATGCAAGGTGTAGCTATGATACGATCCAAGATGATCGAGTATGACAACCTTAATGTTGTATGATGCTATGGTTCTTGCTTAAAGCTCTTTGCGTATCTTTCCTCTTTGCTTAAATGCTTGTTTGGCTCTTTGATGTTTGAGCTCTTTTCTCATGCAATGCTTGACGAACCAATATAGCAAGTGAGTATGCGATGACAACTTTGTGACACAAGAGGTGATACCAATATAGGCAACTATGATGTATGTATGCTATGGGAAGTATGATCACTAATGTGCACAAGTCTCGTTGCCGGCAATACTCAATGGCTAGTCTCGATGGGTAAGCAACGCAAAGGAGTAAGGCTATGATGGTTATCAATGTAATGGCAAGAATGATATGTCCAATACCAAGATTAGGTTACCGGTCTTGCTTCCGGTATGGTGTCAAAATGGTGGCACGAATACCAAGTCGTAGTCGAGGTGGTCGTTGTTGATGACGCGTCCGTGGCGAAGATGAGCGGCGGTGTTGTCGATGCCGAACCGTACCTAAATAGCCGAAACACAAAAGTATACGGTATCGCAACTCAAATTCTCAAACCTCGAAGTGGCAACACGTGTCGGAATGCGAAACGGGCACAAAGGGGGTAGTATGCGGAAGTGGTGATGGTGTATAAGTGGTTGGCAAAGGTGCCAGTCGGTTTCAACTGAAACTTTGTGGGGCGGTAGTACCGCTTGTGAAGGAGGTGGTACCGGTTGGTGCCTTAGCGGTAGTTCCGCTCGTGGGGGCGGTAGTACCGCTGGGGTCAGGAAGATCGCAAGATCTGGATCGGGGATTGGTGTTTGGGACGGAAAATGATGATTTCGTTGTCGAAATTCGAGCGATTTCAAGGATGGAAGGTGGAGGGAAAATGGGGAGATGCTAGATCCACTTGAAACCAAGCAAATCCACGGATCAGATCCAACAAAACATCAACACACCAACAAATCACAAAAAAAAAATTGGGGCTATTTTTTGGTGGGGATTTTCGGATTAGGACGAAAAACAACAAAATTAGGCTAGAAACACAACGGGGAGGCTCCGAAATCGTGATCAACCTTGCTCATGATACCAAGATGATGTAGGGTAGAAACCCTATAGGCCGATCTTTCACAAAAGGAGCAGATCCCAATGATGAACACGAAGAACACGGGAAAGAAGACGAGGGGAAACACAAGAGAATCACTCAAACCAAACAAGAACAAGTCACACATGTGCTAGATCCTCGGATACATAGAACAATACACGAATCCATGGTCAACTAAGGACGATACAAAAGGGTAGCCGGTTCTTCTCCGAGAGGAGGTCTTGAATCCACAAGGGGATCTTCCCGTAAAGGGGTCTTGAATCCAAAGTGGATCTTCTCCGTAGAGGGGCCGCGGTCTCTCTCGTGGAGTAGAGCCGATATGGATGAGCAATGCTCTATCTCTCAAATGAGCTAAACCAATGCTAACCCTAGAAAGTTGTACGGGATAGAGTATTTATAGTCTAGGTAACGAAAGGGTACACGGGCCTTGGCCCAAGTGACTGTGCGCAGGCAGGGCCGGTAGTACCGGTCAAGGGGGCGGTTGTTCCGCTGGGAGCTCATCCATGGCGGAAGTACCGGTCCTGGAAGGCGGTAGTTCCGCTGGGAGGTCTGGCGCTGGCTTGCGGAGATAGACGTCGAAGGGGCCAGTAGTTGTACCGGTTGTCGGGGCGGCAGTACCTGTCTTCTGGTAGTTACCGGCACATCCGGTGTAGTGCCGGCCTTGCACCGCTCGATCACAAAAGGGATACCGGTTGTTGGGCGGTAGTCGGCCGGTTGTTCCGCCCGGGCGGTGGTCGGGCGGTTGTTCCGGTCCTTCCGGGCTGGGCAAAATGTCTCCATGCTCTTGATGTCCATCTTGCACCGTTCCATCTCCTTGGTTGCTTATATGGTACCTAAGCACACAGAGCTACTCCGATTGAGGTAGTAGCCATGTTTCACGTGGGTCAACGGGAAGTTCAACAAGGAGAGAGTTAACCTCGTTCTCGATGGTTCTCGCACGGGCTCTTGTCATGGGTCCAAATGGTGTCATGGGAGATGTAGGTAGGTCCATGGGGATGGCCTTGGGATGCTCCGCATCACAAGAGCATGTCACCCATGTCCGCACCGTTTTGCAAACTGTTAGGAAAGAGCGTTTCTATGCTAATATGGAGAAATGCCTTTTTGGTGTTGATAAGCTCGTTTTCTTGGGTTTTGTGGTCTCTTCTAAGGGTGTTCATGTAGATGAGTCCAAGATCAATGCTATTAAGACTTGGCCGCAACCAAACAACTTGCATCAAGTGCATAGTTTTCTTGGTCTTGCGGGTTTCTATCATCGCTTTGTGAAGGATTTTAGCACCATTGCTTCGCCTTTGCATGCTTTGAGCAAGAAGAATGCGCCGTTTATTTGGGGACCATCCCAAGATACCACATTCAATGAGCTTAAGAATTTGCTTACTCATGCTCCCGTGCTTGCTTTACCCAACTTCGACAAGCCTTATGAGAAGCGCCACATAGCTTACTTTAGTGAGAAACTTTCCAGAGCGCAACTCAACTATCCCATCTATGACAAAGAGCTATATGCTTTAGCCCGCGTTTTACATGAATGGGAACATTACCTTCGCCCCCATGAGTTTATCATTCATACGGATCATGAGACCCTCAAGTATCTCAAGGGTCAAACTATGTTGAACAAGCGTCATGCTAAATGGAGTGAATTCATTGAGTCTTTTCCCTATGTCATCAAGTACATCAAGGGTAAACAAAACATCGTCACGGATGCTCTTTCCCGCATATGCATGCTAGTCACGCAACTTGAGTTAGATGTCATTGGCTTCGAGCATATCAAAGAATGGTATGCGCATGATGAAACTTTTGCCACTCCTTATGCCAAGTGTTTGTCGAATACATCGTGGGAATGCTATTACATCAAAGACGGCTATCTTATGAGAGCTAACAAACTTTGCATCCCCAAGTCGTCCCTTCGTTTGTTGCTTTTGCAGGAATCACATGGAGGAGGCTTAATGGGACACTTTGGACGCGATAAGACGTTCGCCACGCTCTCGAAGAGCTACTTTTAGCCAAAGATGTTTCAGGACGTCAATCGTTTCACCAACCGGTGTTCTACATACCGCAAAGCTAAGTGCAAAGCTCAATCTCATGGTTTCTATATGCCTTTACCAATTCCATACCAACCTTGGGAGGACATAAGCATGGACTTTGTACTTAGTTTGCAAAAACTCGCAATGGGAAAGATTCTATATTTGTCGTTGTGGCCGTTTCTCCAAAATGGCACATTTTATTCCTTGTCACAAGATAGACGATGCTTCACATGTTGCTAATCTCTTTTGTAGGGAAATATTGCGTCTCCATGGTGTGCCAAAGACAATTGTCTTGGACCACGACCTCAAATTCCTTAGCTACTTTTGGAAGACCCTATGCGCCAAGCTTGGAGTCAAGCTACTCTTCTCCACGGCGTACCATCCTCAAACCGACGGCCAAACGGAGGTGACAAACCGCACACTCTCCGCTCTACTTCGAGTACTCATCAAGAAGAACATCAAGGAGTGGGAGGAGTGCCTACCTATCGCCGAGTTCGCCTACAACCGAGCAAGACACTCAACAACCGGCAAGTCGCCTGTCGAGGTCGTTTACGGATTTAACCCATTGTCACCATTGGACATTCTTCCTGTACCACTCCAAGAGCGCATCAATTTGGACACAAGTGCGCGTGTGACACATCTCAATAAGATGCATGAAGATACAAGAAACACCATCGAGCGTGATGTAGGGTAGAACCCTATATGGCCGATCCTTCACGAAAGGAGCGGATCCCAAAGAGAAACACGGAGAACACGAGGGGGATTCACGAGGGAAAACACAAGAGAATCACTCAAACCAACAAGATTCGATTACACATGCGCTGGATCCTCGAAACACAAAGAGATACATGATGATCCAAGGTCAACAAAGGACGATACAAGTAACCGGTTCTTCTCCTAGAAGGAGGTCTTGATGGGGCCGCCCAAGAGGGGGCAAGTTGATCTTCTCCGAAGAGGGGCCGCAGTCTCCCTCGAGGAGGAGATCGGTATGGATGAGCGAAGATCTATCTTGAAGTATGAGATAAATCAACGCTAACCCTAGATAGGATGAATGGGGGGTCTATTTATAGTCTAAGTACAAAAGGGGGGACGAAGTGAAGGGGTACATGGGATTCGGGCCGGAAGTTCCGGGCTAGGCCAAAAGTTCCGGGCGCCGGAGGTTCCGGGGAGGGTCCGGCCTAACCAGAGAGATGGCGCGGTGGAGCTGTGCTGACATCCGGGGGCCGGAAGGTCCGGGCAGGCTGGAAGTTCTGGGCGTCGGAAGGTCCGGGGCGGGGTCCAGGCTAACCCGAGAGTTGGCACGCCTGGGCTGGTCGGAGTCGTCGGAGGCCGGAAGCTCCGGGTCGGCCGGAAGGTCCATGGGCCGGAAGTTCCGGGCTCTGGCCAGAAGTTCCGGGCTGTCCAGAGAGTTGACGCATGTCTCTTCTTCTTCTCCGTCTTCTTGTCCATCTTCCTCATCTTCTTGTCCTTGCTCCTTAGCTTCTCCATTGTACCTGAGTATGCACAAAGTATCCATATGAGGTAGTAGCCATGCTTCATGCGCATCGAAGTGGAATTGTGAGAGGAGAGATGTCACCTCGGTTTCAAAGGCTCTTGCACGTGATCGAGTCATGGGTCCAGTAGGCACTTGATGAGACGATGGTAGGTCCATAGGGATGACCTTGGGATGCTCCGCATCATCTCTCCTCCCTTGGGGAAGATCCGTCCTCGGATCAAAATCTTCATCACCATGGAAAGGAGAGAGATCTTTGACGTTGAAGATGTCGCTCATGTTGTACTTCCCGCGTGGAAGGTTGATCTTGTAAGTGTTGTCGTTGTAGCGTGCAAGCACCTTGGAGGGTCCATCCGCTCGTGGGCGAAGCTTGGATTTGCGTTCTTGTGGGAAGCGGTCCTTGCGAAGGTGTAGCCACACTCGATCACCAATGTTGAAGACCATAGGTTGCTTGTTGAAGTTGAGCTTGGTCGCAAGGCGTTGAACTTGGCGCTCGATGGTGTTTCTTGTATCTTCATGCATCTTCTTGAGGAAGTTCGCTCGGGCACTTGCGTCCAAGTTTGTGCGCTCTTGAAGAGGTAGAGGTAGAATGTCCAATGGGGACAATGGGTTGAAGCCATAGACGATCTCGAAGGGGGACTTGCCGATAGTCGAATGTCTTGCTCGATTGTAGGCGTACTTGGCGATGGGTAGACACTCCTCCCACTCCTTGATGTTCTTCTTGATGAGTACTCGAAGTAGAGCGGAGAGTGTGCGGTTTGTCACCTCCGTTTGGCCGTCGGTTTGAGGATGGTATGCCGTGGAGAAGAGTAGCTTGATTCCGAGCTTGGCGCATAGGGTCTTCTAAAAGTAGCTAAGGAACTTGACGTCGCGGTCCGAGACGATAGTCTTTGGCCCTCCATGAAGTCGCAAGATTTCCCTACAAAACAAATTTGCAATATGTGAAGCATCGTCTATCTTGTTGCAAGGAATGAAATGAGCCATTTTGGAGAAACGGTCCACGACAACAAAAACAGAATCCTTGCCATTTCGAGTTCTAGGCAAACCAAGCACAAAGTCCATGCTAATATCTTCCCATGGTTGATATGGAATTGGAAGTGGCATATAGAGGCCATGAGATTGGGCTTTAGACTTAGCTTTGCGACATGTAGAACAACGGTTGGTGAAGCAATTGACGTCGTGATGCATCTTGGGCCAAAAGTAGTTCTTGGAGAGCGTAGAAAATGTCTTGCCACGGCCAAAGTGTCCCATTAAGCCTCCTCCATGAGATTCCTGCAAAAGCAACAAACGAAGCGAGGACTCGGGAAAGCAAAGTTTGTTAGCTCTCATAAGGTATCCATCTTTGATGTACTATCAATCCCAAGAAGTATGCATCAAACACTTGGCATAAGGAATGGCAAAAGTTGTATCATGCTCATATAAGTCTTTGATATGCTCGAAGCCAATTACATCTAATTCAAGTTGCGTGACAAGCATGCAAATGCGGGAAAGCGCATCCGCCACAACATTTTCTTTACCCTTAATGTACTTGATGACACAGGGAAAAGACTCAATGAATTCACTCCATTTAGCATGACACTTGTTCAACTTAGTTTGACCCTCGAGATACTTGAGGGTCTCATGATCGGTATGAATGATAAACTCATGGGGACGAAGGTAATGTTCCCATTCATGTAAAACACGGACTAAAGCATATAGCTCTTTGTCATAGATGGGATAGTTGAGAAACGGTCCACAACGACAAATATGGAATCTTTCCCATTGCGAGTTTTTGGCAAACCTAGTACAAATTCCATGCTTACGTCCTCCCAAGGTTGGTATGGAATTGGTAAAGGCATATAGAGACCATGAGATTGAGCTTTGGACTTAGCTTTGCAGCATGTCGAACATCGGTTGGTGAAGCGATTGACGTCGCGAAACATCTTTGGCCAAAAGTAGCTCTTCGAGAGCGTGGCGAATGTCTTGTGATGTCCGAAATGTCCCATTAATCCTCCTCCATGCGATTCCTGCAAAAGCAATAAACAAAGGGACGACTTGGGGATGCAAAGTTTGTTAGCTCTCATAAGGTAGCCGTCTCTGATGTAATAGCGTTCCCACGATGTATGCGACAAACACTTGGCGTAGAGGGTGGCAAAAGTCTCATCATGCTCATACGATTCTTTGATTATGCTCGAAGCCAATTACATCTAACTCCAAGTTGCGTGACTAGCATGCATATGCGGGAAAGAGCATCCGCGACGATGTTTCTTACCCTTGATGTACTTGATGACATAGGGAAAAGCCTCAATGAATTCACTCCATTTAGCATGATGCTTGTTCAACTTAGTTTGACCCTTGAGATACTTGAGGGTCTCATGATCGGTATGAATGATAAACTCATGGGGACGAAGGTAATGTTCCCATTCATTAAAACACGGACTAAAGCATATAGCTCTTTGTCATAGATGGGATAGTTGAGTTGCACTCCGGAAAGTTTCTCACTAAAGTAAGCTATGGGGCGCTTCTCTTGCGTTAACACACCTCCTATGCCATTACCGCTAGCATCGCAATGAATCTCAAAAGGCTTGTCGAAGTTGGGTAAAGCAAGCACGGGAGCATGAGTAAGCAAATTCTTAAGCTCATTGAAAGCAATATCTTGAGATGGTTCCTAAACAAAAGGCGCATTCTTCTTGCTCAAAGCATGCAAAGGTGAAGCAATGGCGCTAAAATCCTTCACAAATCTACGGTAGAAACTGGCTAAACCAAGAAAACTACGCACTTGTTGCAAATTGGTTGGTTGGGGCCAAGTTTTAATAGCATTGATCTTGGACTCATCTACATGAACACCCTTAGAAGAGACAACAAATCCTAAGAAAACGAGCTTATCAACACCAAAAAGGCATTTCTCCATATTAGCATAGAGACGCTCTTTCCTAAGAGTTTGCAAAACGGTGCGGACACGGGTGACATGCTCTTGGATAGATTTGCTAAACACAAGAATGTCATCGAAGTAAACCACAACAAATATACCAATGTATGGGCGAAAGACATGATTCATGAGGCGCATAAAAGTGCCCGATGCTTCCGAGGGACCCATAGGCATGACTAACCACTCATACAAACCAAACTTGGTTTTGAATGCGGTTTTCCATTCATCACCCTCTTGTATGGGGATTTCATAGTAACCACTCTTAAGATCAATTTTGGAAAATACAGTGGCACTACTAAGTTCATCAAGCATATCATCAAGGTGTGGAATGGGGTACCTATATCTAACGGTGATAGCATTGATAGGTCTACAATCGGAGCACATGCGAAAGCTACCGTCACGTTTTGGCACAAGAATGACCAGTACGGCACAAGGACTCAAACTTTCACGCACATGACCATGGTCTATTAGATGCTTTACTTGCCTTTGTATTTCTTTGGTTTCTTCGGGGTTGACGCCGTATGGAGCTTTGTTGGGAAGCGGCACTCCGGGGATGAGATCAATTCGGTGCTCAATGCCTCGTAGTGGAGGTAGACCCAGAGGTAGCTCATCGGGGAAAACATCTTGGAATTCCTGCAATAGAGAAGATAACACCAAAGGTAGATCGTGAGAGTTGTCAGTTTGTGTGACCTCGTCCTTGCATAATAGGACATAGTGTAGGACACTTGATGGGTTCTCACACACTTCTCTCATCTCACGTTTGGTGGCAAAGAGAACTAAGTTTTTCATGTCGCTCATCATGGAGTCACTCAATTTGGGCTTGTGGCGCTCACTCTCTTTTTGGTTGATCGCTCTCTCACTATTTTCTCCACGATGGGTGGCTTGCTTGTCAGCGATCACTTGGCTTGGAGACATAGGACGTAGCACAAACTCCTTCCCTTTCATCTTGAAGCTATAGTGATTTGTACGCCCATTGTGAATGACACCTCGGTCAAATTTCCATGGCCGTCCAAGGAGGACATGGCAAACGGTCATCGGAAGGACATCACATTCCAATGTGTCTTCATAGGCGCCGATCTTGAAAGAGACTTGTACTCTATGCTCGACTTGTATGGTGCCTGTGTCGCTTAGCCATTGAACCTTGTAGGGGTGAGGGTGCTTCATCTTAACCAATTGGAGTTCGGAGCATAGTTCTTCACTTGCTAAGTTGTGGCAACTACCTCCATCGATGATGACCTTGACGGAACGTCCATTGATGTCGGCCTTTGTGTGAAAGATATGGCATCTTTGATCTTCGTCTTGTTGATGTTGAAGAGTCAAGACCTTGGAGACAACAAGAGCGGGGCTTGAATCTTCATCGCAAAAGACTTGGTCATCTTCATCTTCATTGTGCACTTGTCGGTGCATGGCCACTTGCTCAAGAGCTTCCATTTCTCCTTCACTCATGTAGTCATAGGTTCTGTCATCGTTGAGGATCATGGTGCGCTTGTTTGTGCACTCGAAGGACTTGTGGCCTCGGCCGCCGCATGCGAAGCATTTGATAGAACTTGTCTTGATGGTCTCATCGGGTGGAGAAGATGATGATGGAGCTTTCTTGAAGTTGCTTGTAGTAGGAGGACGACTTGAGCTTGTTGAAGCTTTCTTGTAACTTGACTTGTCGCCGTTGCTTGTAGAAGGCTTGGTTGAGGTAGAAGGTGTTGGAGTCGTCGAAGCTTGATTGTTGGAGATGCCATAGGACTTGGATGAAAACTTGGCATACTTGAAGTTGTCTTGTAATTGCCGTTCCGCTTTGGTGGCTTGATGCACTAGCTCGATGAGGTTCGAGTATGGTTGGAAGTCGGCGATCTTCTTGATAGGATGATTGAGTCCATTCAAGAAACTTGCCATAGTTTTCTCATCATCTTCTTTGACATTGGCTCGTATCATGGCAATCTCCATTTCCTTGTAGTACTCTTCAACGCTCTTGGTGCCTTGCTTGAGTTGTTGAAGTTTCTTGAAGAGGTCGCGGTTGTAGTAGTTTGGCACGAATCGTGCTCTCATGACATCCTTCATTTGTGCCCAAGTAGTGATGGGTGGTTCACCTCTTGCCTCGCGATGCTCAATGACTTGTTCCAACCAAATGAGGACATAGTCTTGGAACTCAAGGGATGCCATCGTGATCTTCTTCTCTTCTTCAGAATTGTGCAAACGGAAGATCTTGTCAACTTTCAATTCCCATGAAAGTTATTCTTCGGGATCGTTGCTTCCATTGAACTTGGGCATGGTGAACTTGAGATTGCCATAGCGTTTCTCTTCATTGTGTTGGGGTCGGGGATGATGACGCCCATGTTGTAGATGATTGTCCAACTCGTGATGCTCTTGACGAAGTTGGAAGTCTTCCTCATGTTGCTCTTGTCGAGGATTGGGTCCATTGTCTTCTTGTTCTCGATGGACTTGATGTTCTTGTCCCGCTTGAGGGGGAGCTTATCTATCTTGACGAGGCGCTTGTCTATCTGGACGAGGAGCTTGTTGACGCACACGTCTTTGATAAATTCCTTCTTGAGCTTCGTCGCGAAGTGCTTCTTGATGTAGTAGAGCTTGTCGGCCTCGGTCGGCTACGGCACGACTTGATTCATGAAGGGCACGTTGCGCGTCAAGTGCTTGAGCTTCACGTAGTTGTTGTTCTTGGCGTTCCGCCTCGGCGTCTTGTGCATCTTGATGTTGTCGCGCTCGCTCCTCTTGTTCGTGTTGACGTTGGCGTTGCCGTTCCTGAGCTAGCGCAAAGGCTTTTTCGGCTTGGCGTCGTCGATGTTCTTGCGAGTCGGTGTCTCGAAGTGGATTGAGGTGTGCTTGACGCTCGTTGCGCGTGCCTCGACGGAGAGTGTTCGATGATGGTGTACTTGAACCAGAGATGGTGTCATCGGAGTGTCGACTTGAACGGCTCCTTCTTGAAGTGGAAGAAGAGCGGTTGAGCAACAAAGCGCAAATCTCGTCCATCCTTGCGTCATTCTCTTGCTTGTGATCGTCGAGCTTGTTGTCAAAGTAGTCCCTTGTATGTTGCTCAGAAATTCGTAAGTCGGCGGCAAGGTTGTCGATGCGTTCACTCATAGCTTGTTGCTCTTGATGCAAAGCACGTTGTGCACCAAAGAGGTGACTCTTGGTGACGAAGGAGTTCATGTCGTCATCTTGCTCCATGAAGAGCGGGTTGGTAGAAGTACTTGGCCTATCCATCATTCCAAGAGAAGTGTGAGTGGAAGAAAGGGAAGTACCAATATCAAATGTACCTTGACCAATGTTGACAATTGATCAAAGATTTCTCCAATGTGTAACAAGGAAATAGCACAATTGGTACCAATTCTTGTCGGTTCTCACACCTACACAAGTAAAAGCTTTTGGTGGAGCTTGATTAGGATGGTGGCACAAAATTTGATGTAATTGTAAGTGAGCTTCAATAATGTTGGAAAAGATTCGCAAGATGTAATGTAACAAGTAGACCAAGCATATAAGGTACACGAAAACACACACGCAAAAAGATAAGATGGGGTTGTGCAACCAAGGGTGAGCCAAAATGTGGAATCCACGAAAATGCTCTTGTTGCACAACACTAGAGAGACGCTAGCACGATTTCACGATAGGCGGATACAAGAACTTGTCCACAACCTACTTAGCAAAAATGCAACGACTTCTATCCCAAAACTTTGTATGCAAGGTGTTGTTATAATATGATCCAAGACAATCGAGTATGACAATCTTAATGTTGTATGATGCTATGGTTCTTGCTTAAAATCTCTTTGCTTATCATTCCTCTTTTCTTAAAAGCTTGTTTGGCTCTTTGATGTTTGAGCTCTTTTCTCATGCAATGCTTGACGAACCAATATAGCAAGTGAGTATGCGATGACAACTTTGTCACACAAGAGATGATACCAAGAGATGCAACACGATGATGGTATGTATGCTATGGGAAGTATGATCACTAATGTGCACAAGTCTTGTTGCCGGCAATACTCAATGGCTAGTCTCGATGGGTAAGCAACGCAAAGGATTAAGGCTATGATGGCTATCAATGTAATGGCAAGAGTGATATGTCCAATACCAAGATGAGGTTACCGGTCTTGCTTCCAGTGTGGTGTCAAAATGGTGGCACGAATACCAAGTCGTAGTCGAGGTGGTCATTGTTGATGACCAGTGTTGATGATGCGTCCGTGGCGAAAATGAGTGGCGGTGATGTCGACGCCGAACCGTACCTAGATAGCCGAAACACAAAAGGATACGGTACCGCAACTCAAAATCTCAAAACCAAAGGCGACCAAAATCATCGGAGTAGGTGGCGGTTAGGTGGTGGTGTGGGTAGGGATATTGGGACGGTTTTGCGGAAATGGTGGAGGTATGCAGAAGTATATATGGCATATGGTGAGCACCGGAACAAAATTTGGTGGAAATTGGGCGGAGATGGGGAGGTAGTGCAGACTTTCTGTCGAAGCCGGAAGTTCCGGGCAAGACGGAGGGTTCGGGATCCGGAGGTTCCGGGGAGGCCGGAAGGTCCGGGGGCCGAAATGTCCGGGTTGGACCGGAAGTTTCGGGGGTCGGGATTCTGCCAAGAACAGGGACTTAGGGTTCGTGGATTTGGGCGGAAAAACTAGGGGAAAAGCCCAGATCCGAAGAGGAAGAAGAAGAAATTGGAGGAAAATAAGGTGGGGAGGCTAGATCTACGAGCCACACACAAACTTCATGGATCAAAACCAACAAAATCTCAACACACGAACAAATCACAAAAAAAATTGGGGCTATTTTTGTGGGGATTTTCGGATTAGGACGAAAAACAACAAAATCAAGCTAGAAAAACGAAGAGGGGGGCTTCGAAATCGTGATCAACCTTGCTCTAGATACCAAGATGATGTAGGGTAGAACCCTAGATGGCCGATCTTTCACGAAAGGAGCGGATCCCAAAGAGAACACAAGAGAATCACTCAAACCAAAAATATTTGATTACACATGCGCTGGATCCACGATATACAAAGAGATACACGATGATCCAAGGTCAACAAAGGACGATACAAGTAACCGGTTCTTCTCCTAGAAGGAGGTCTTGATGGGGCCGCCCAAGAGGGGGGTCTTGAATCCAAGTTGATCTTCTCCGAAGAGGGGCCGCAGTCTCTCTCGAGGAGGAGATCAGTATGGATGAGCGAAGCTCTATCTCGAAGTATGAGCTAAACCAACGCTAACCCTAGCTAGGATAAATGGGGGGTCTATTTATAGTCTAAGTACAAAAGGGGGGGACGAAGTGAAGGGGTACATGGGCCTCGGGCCCGAGTGGCTACGCGCAGGCAGGGCCGGAAGTTCCGGGCTAGGCTGGAAGTTCCGGGCGCCGGAGGTTCCGGGGAGGGTCCGGCCTAACCAGAGCGATGGCGCGGTGGAGCTGTGCTGGCATCTGGGCGCCAGATGGTCCGGGAAGGCTGGATGTTCCGGGCGCCGGAAGGTCCGGGGCGGGGTCCGGGCTAACCCGAGAGTTGGCACGCCTGGGCTGGTCGGAGTCGTCGAAGGCCGGAAGCTCCGGGTCGACCGGAAGGTCCGGGGGGCGGAAGTTCCGGGCTCTGGCCGGAAGTTCCGGGCTGTCCAGAGAGTTGACGCCTGTCTCTTCTTCTTCTCCGTCTTCTCTTCCATCTTCCTCTTCTTCTTGTCCTTACTCCTTAGCTTCTCCATTGTACCTGAGTATGCACAAAGTATCCATATGAAGTAGTAGCCATGCTTCATGCGCATCGAAGTGGAATTGTGAGAGGAGAGATGTCACCTCGGTTTCAAAGGCTCTTGCACGTGATCGAGTCATGGGTCCAGTAGGCACTTGATGAGACGATGGTAGGTCCATGGGGATGTCCTTGGGATGCTCCGCATCAGAGTGCCAAGTTCAACGCCTTGCGACCAAGCTCAACTTCAACTAGCAACCTATGGTCTTCAACATTGGTGATCGAGTGTGGCTACACCTTCGTAAGGACCGCTTCCCACAAGAACGCAAATCAAAGCTTCGACCACGAGTGGATGGACCCTTCAAGGTTCTTGCATGCTACAACGACAACGCTTACAAGATCGACCTCCCGCGCGACAAGTACAACGTGAGCGACATCTTCAACGTCAAAGATCTCTCTCCCTTCCATGGTGATGAAGATTTTGATCCGAGGATGGATCTTCCCCAAGGGAGGGGAGATGATGCGGAGCATCCCAAGGTCATCCCCATGGACCTACCATCGTCTCATCAAGTGCCTACCGGACCCATGACTTGATCACGTGCAAGAGCCCTTGAAACCGAGGTGACATCTCTCCACTCAAAATTCCACTTCGATGCACATGAAGCATGGCTACTACCTCATTTGGATACTTTGTGCATACTCAGGAACAATGGAGAAGCTAAGGAGCAAGGACAAGAAGAAGAGGAAGATGGACGAGAAGACGGAGAAGAAGAAGGGCTGCCAGAAAAGTCCCAGCCACCAGACGACCGGCTGGGACCGGACATCCGGCGCCTGAAGCATCAGCCAAGTCCCAGCCAGCGGACGTCCGGTCCAGATCGGACGACCGGTGCCCTGACACCCAAAGGAAACGAGCGGACGTCCGGTCCGGACCGGACGACCGGCGCACCTGCACCCCAACCAAAGTCAGCAGAAGACCGACGTTTCCGGACATCCAGCACCCCCATCACAGAGCGGAACCAGCGGAAGACCGGAGGACACCGGACGTCCGGCAGCTCCTGAGACACCGGACGACTGGTCCCCAGCGGATGTCCGGTACCTGTCTGCGCACAGTGTTCGGGCCCGAGGCCCATGTACCCTTTCACTTCGCCCCCATTTGCACTTAGACTATAAATAGGCCCCCCATTCATCCTAGCTAGGGTTAGCATTGGTTTAGCTCATTTGAGAGATCGAGCATTGCTCATCCATATCGGATCTACTCCACGAGAGGGACCGCGGTCCCTCTTCGGAGAAGATCCATCTTGGATTCAAGACCCCTTTCTAAGGGAAGATCCCCTTATGGATTCAAGACCTCCTCACATAGAAGAACCGGTTACCGTGTATCGTCCCTAGTTGTCCATGAATTCGTGTATCGTTCTATGTACTCGAGGATCTAGCCCATGTGTGACTTATTCATGTTGGTTTAGTGATTTCCTCTTGTGTTTTCCTTCCGTTCATCCTCGTGTTCTTCGTGTTTTCCCCGGGATCCGCTCCTTTCGTGAAAGATCGGGCGATTAGGGCCTCCACCCTAGATCAACTATGTTTAGGGTTAGCAAAGTATGATCAAAGTATGAGATGAGATATTTGTGAGCTTTGCTCCTTCTACCTTCCCATTTGTGGAATCAAGACCCCTTTGGGAAGAATCCTAGTGGATTTCTAGACCTCCTCTAGGAGAAGACTATCTTCAAGACCTCACCTCCTAGGAGTGGGCAGAACTTTGCCATTGTATCTTTCCTTTGATTGTGTTTGTGACTTGTGGACCTTATGTTGCTATCCTAGTGGATGTGTGATTGGGGAATTGTTTGAGTGTTTTCCTCTTTGTGTTCTTGAGAGTTAGCTCTTTTCCCCGTCCAAGTGTGAAAAGATCCCTCTCTAGGATTTCATCCTATATCATTTTGGTATCATGAGCAAGGTTGATTCACATCTTGGAGTCCCATCCCCCCATTTGCTAGCTTGATTTTGTTGTTTTTCATCCAAATTCGAAAACCCCACAAAAATAGCCCAAATATTTTTTTCTTGCAATTTGTTGGATCTTGTGAGATTTGGTTGTTTTGATCCATGAATTTGGAGTTTGGCAAGTGGATCTACCCATCTTCCATCTTCCCCACCTTCCAAATCCTCGAATTTGCCCTTATCTTGGAAAATCCCCACGGATCCGGATCTTGTCATTCGCTCAAAGCACACCCCGTGCACCCGGGCCCTCGAGACCCCATGCACACAGGACCCCGTGCACACGGGCCTCACTTACCCCGTGCTCACGGACAATCCAGGAACTTTCGGCCATCTTGTGTTTGCACCATTTTGCTTACATACCAACACTCGTGTTCTTCCGCACTATTTCTCGTGGTTGTTTGAGTTTCGGACCGCGGTTTCTCTTGTGTCCTAAGTTGTTTCGGCTACTTAGGCGCATTTGGACATCATCATCACCGCCACTCGATCATCAACTCGGACACCACACTGGCTTCACCAACTTCATTATTACCGTACGACCGGACGGTAACCTCGACGAAATCTCACCCTTACTTTTGCATTGATAACCCAAGCCATTTCGCATCGCTTACCCATCGAGACTAGCAAGTTGAGAATTTCCGGGCCACACTATTGTGCACCGTAGTGATCTTGTTACCATCTTAGTGCCATAAGTCTCTCCCGTGCATATCTTACATACTTGTCTCATATCATACTTGGCTCTAGCTTAAACAAACAAAACAAGAAAAGCTTTTAAGCAAAAGAGGAGCAACAAAGAGCTTGTAAGCAATAGCATCGAGCCATTTTGCATATCATCTTCGACACTTCATACGTAGCATAGTTGGGATTGAAGACGGCACTTTTCTCTTATAGGTTGGTGCACATGCGTATCTAGCCATTTGAGCAATCGAGCTAACGTCTCTCTAGTATTCGCACAACAAGAGCATTTTCCGTGGTTGCACATTTTGAGCTCACCCCTTGGTTGTGCGGATCCCATCTATCTTCTGCGTGTGTGTTCCTAGTGATATCATTGGGTTTGATCTATTTCTTTTTACTTGCATTTTTGTGAATCTTCTCAACCTTTTCGATATCTTGTCTAACATTTGCTTGAAATTTTTGCCACCATCCTAACCGAGCTCCTCCATAAGCCTTTTACTTGTAGGTGTGAGAAACAATTCCCGGTACCAATTCCCCTATTATAGCATCGTGAGATCGTACTTGTTACATCCACAATCTTCGGAAAAGGTAACTTTGGTTTTGTTCTCTCATTTTCCTACTCGCCACCACTTTCTCAGGATGGATAGGCCAAGTACTTCTACCAACCCACTCTTCATGGATCAAGACGACGACATGAACTCCTTTGTCACCAAGAGTCACCTCTTTGGTGCACAACGTGATTTGCATCAAGAGCAACAAGCTATGAGTGATCGCATCGACAACCTTGCCGCCGACTTGCGACTCTCCGAGCAACGTAGAAGGGACTACTTAAACCACAAGCTCGACGGTCACAAGCAAGAGAATGACGCAAGGATGGACGAAATTCGTGCTTTGTTGCTCAACCGCTCGTCTTCCACTTCAAGAAGGAGTCGTTCAAGCCGCCACTCCGACTTCACCCTCTCCGGCTCAAGTACACCGACATCGAACACTCTTCGTCAAGACACGTGCACCGACCGTCAAGCAAACCTCAATCCTCTACGCGACACCGACTCGCAAGAGCATCGACGATGTCAAACCCAAGAAGCCTTTGCGCTAGCACGAGAACGGCAACGTCAACGCCAACACGAAGAGGAAGAACGTGCGCGTCTACACCAACATGCACAAGATGCCGAGACACAACGTCAAGAACAACAACTCCGTGACGCTCAAGCACTTGTGGCGCAACAAGCTCTACGCGATTCGAGTCGAGCTGTTGCCGACCGAAGCCGTCAATCTCGTGAACAAGATGAAGCACTTCGCGAAGAAATTCAAGAACAAATATTTGAAGCTCGCTTGCATCGTCAAGTTCCTCCTCGAGCTCGCAAAGCTCCCCCACAAGCTCGCCAAAACCATCAAGTTCATCGAGAGCATGAAGACAATGGAAATCCTCCACGACAAGAGCAACATGAGGTTGACAACCGCCCGCGTCAAGAGCACCACGAGTTGAACAATCATCTACAACATGGGCGTCATCATCCCCGACCCCAATACAATGAAGAGCAACTCTATGGCAAGCTCAAGTTCACCATTCCCAAGTTCAACGGAAGCAACAATCCCGAAGAATATCTTTCATGGGCATTGAAGGTTGACAAGATCTTCCGTTTTCACAATTATGAAGAAGAGAAGAAGAACGCGATGGCATCCCTTGAGTTCCAAGACTATGTCCTTATTTGGTGGGAACATGTCATTGAGCGCCGAGAGGCAAGAGGTGATCCAACTATCACTACTTGGGCGCAAATGAAAGATGTCATGAGAGCATGCTTCGTTCCTACCTACTACAACCGCGACCTCTTCAAGAAACTCCAACAACTCAAGCAAGGAACCAAGAGCGTTGAAGAATACTACAAGGAGATGGAGATTTCAATGATAAGAGCCAATGTCACGGAAGATGATGAGCAAACAATGGCACGCTTCTTAAATGGCCTCAACCATCCCATCAAGAAGATCACCGACTTCCAACCATACTCAAATCTCATCGAGCTAGTGCACCAAGCCACGAAAGCGGAACGCCAAGTGCAAGATGATTTCAAGTATGCCAAGTTCTCGTCCAAGACCTACAGCTCCTCTTATCAAGCTCCCGCGACTTCGGTACCTCCCACCTCAACTAGAGAATCACCAAGTACCGGCAACAAGTCAAGTTCCAAGAAAGCTTCGTCAACTACAAGCCATCCTCCTATGAGCAACTTTAAGCCGAGAGCTTCATCATCATCAACCCCAAACGATGAGACCGTCAAGACAAGTTCCTTCAAGTGTTTCACTTGCGGAGTGATGTGGAGCATGCTACGGACATCACCATGTCAAGAGTCCGTTTGGCAAGTGACACGTGCGACCTCTACTTCACATACACAAAGGTGAATCACATCCTTTACACGTGCTCACTTGACCCCTTCGAGGATGGTATACTACTTGACACTTCTCCCGTGTGCATGCATAGGTATTGTTGGAACGCTGCGGACGACGTGGAGGAGTGCAAGCGCTAAGGAACACCTACACCATCCACGAGGAAAGCGTGGAAACGAAGACGCAAGAAGAAGAGCTGTCGAAGAAGCTCCAGCCACCGGACGACCGGTCGGGTCCGGACGTCCGGGCCTGAAGATTCACCGGACGACCTGATGTAGGGTGAAACCCTAGATGGCCGATCTTTCACGAAAGGAGCGGATCCCAAAGAGAAACACGAAGAACACGAGGGGATTCACGAGGGAAAACACGAGAGAATCTCTCAAACCAAAAAGATTCGATTACACATGTGCTAGTTCCTCGAAACACAAAGAGATACACGATGATCCAAGGTCAACAAAGGACGATACAAGTAACCGGTTCTTCTCCTAGAAGGAGGTCTTGATGGGGCCGCCCAAGAGGGGGTCTTGAATCCAAGTTGATCTTCTCCGAAGAGGGGCCGCAGTCTCCCTCGAGGAGGAGATCGGTATGGATGTGCGAAGCTCTATGTCGAAGTATGAGCTAAACCATCGCTAGACCTAGCTAGGATGAATGGGGGGTCTATTTATAGTCTAAGTGCAAAAGGGGGGCGAAGTGAAAGGGTACATGGGCCTCGGGCCCGAATCTGGACGCAGCCAGGTACCGGACGTCCGTTGGGGACCGGTCGTCCGGTGTCTCAGGAGCTGCCGGACGTCCGGTGTCTCAGGAGCTGCCGGACGTCCGGTGTCCTCCGGTCGTCCGCTGGTTCTGCTCAGTGATGGGGGTGTCGGACGTCCGGTAGCTCCGGACTTCCGCTGATGTTGGCTCGGGTGCTGGTGCGCCGGTCGTCCAGTCCGGACCGGATGTTCGCTCGTTCGCTTCGGGGGCAGGGGCACCGGTCGTCTGGTCTGGGCTGGACGTCCGCTCGCTGGGGTTCGGCTGAGGCTTCAGGCGCCGGACGTCCGGTCCCGGCCGGTCGTCCGGTGGCTGGGACTTTTCCTGCATCCCTTCTTCTTCTCCGTCTTCTCGTCCATCTTCCGCTTCTTCTTGCCCTTGCTCCTTAGCTTCTCCATTGTACCTGAGTATGCACAAAGTATCCATATGAGGTAGTAGCCATGCTTCATATGCATCGAAGGGGAATTGTGAGAGGAGAAATGTCACCTCGGTTTCAAGGGCTCTTGCACGTGATCGAGTCATGGGTCCAGTAGGCACTTGATGAGACGATGGTAGGTCCATGGGGATGACCTTGGGATGCTCCGCATCATCTCCCCTCCCTTGGGGAAGATCCGTCTTCGGATCAAAATCTTCATCACCTTGGAAAGGAGAGAGATCTTTGACGTTGAAGATGTCGCTCACGTTGTACTTGTCGCGTTGAAGGTCGATCTTGTAAGCATTGTCGTGGTAGCATGAAAGCACCTTGAAGGGTCCATCCGCTCGTGGACGAAGCTTGGAATTGCGTTCTTGTGGGAAGCGGTCCTTGCGAAGGTGTAGCCACACTCGATCACCAATGTTGAAGACCATAGGTTGCTTGTTGAAGTTGAGCTTGGTCGCAAGGCATTGAACTTGGCGCTCGATGGTGTTTCTTGTATCTTCATGCATCTTCACATGTGTCACATGCGCACTTGCATCCAAATTGATGCGCTCTTGGAGTGGTAGAGGAACAATGTCCAATGGTGACAATGGGTTGAATCCGTATACGACCTCGAAAGGCGACTTGCTGGTTGTTGAGTGTCTTGCTCGGTTGTAGGCGAACTCGGCGATAGCTAGGCACTCCTCCCACTCCTTGATGTTCTTCTTGATGAGTACTCGAAGTAGAGTGGAGAGTGTGCGCTTTGTCACCTCCGTTTCACCGTCGGTTTGAGGATGGTACGCCGTGGAGAAGAGTAGCTTGATTCTGAGCTTGGCGCATAGAGTCTTCCAAAAGTAGCTAAGGAACTTGACGTCGCGGTCCGAGACAATTGTCTTTGGCACACCATGGAGACGCAATATTTCCCTACAAAAGAGATTAGCAACATGTGAAGCATCGTCTATCTTGTGACAAGGAATAAAATGTGCCATTTTGGAGAAACGGTCCACAACGACAAATATGGAATCTTTCCCATTGCGAGTTTTTGGCAAACCTAGTACAAATTCCATGCTTATGTCCTCCCAAGGTTGGTATGGAATTGGTAAAGGCATATAGAGACCATGAGATTGAGCTTTGGACTTAGCTTTGCAGCATGTCGAACATCGGTTGGTGAAGCGATTGACGTCGCGAAACATCTTTGGCCAAAAGTAGCTCTTCGAGAGCATGGCGAATGTCTTGGGATGTCCAAAATGTCCCATTAATCCTCCTCCATGCGATTCCTGCAAAAGCAATAAACAAAGGGACGACTTGGGGATGCAAAGTTTGTTAGCTCTCATAAGGTAGCCGTCTCTGATGTAATAGCGTTCCCACGATGTATGCGACAAACACTTGGCGTAAGGGGTGGCAAAAGTCTCATCATGCTCATACGATTCTTTGATATGCTCGAAGCCAATTACATCTAACTCAAGTTGCGTGACTAGGCATGCATATGCGGGAAAGAGCATCCGCTACGATGTTTTCTTTACCCTTGATGTACTTGATGACATAGGGAAAAGACTCAATAATTCACTCCATTTAGCATGACGCTTGTTCAACTTAGTTTGACCCTTAAGATACTTGAGAGTCTCATGATCGGTATGAATGATAAACTCATGGGGACGAAGGTAATGTTCCCATTCATGTAAAACACGGACTAAAGCATATAGCTCTTTGTCATAGATGGGATAGTTGAGTTGCGCTCCGGAAAGTTTCTCACTAAAGTAAGCTATGGGGCGCTTCTCTTGCGTTAACACACCTCCTATGCCATTACCGCTAGCATCGCAATGAATCTCAAAAGGCTTGTCGAAGTTGGGTAAAGCAAGCACGGGAGCATGAGTAAGCAAATTCTTAAGCTCATTGAAAGCAATATCTTGAGATGGTCCCCAAACAAAAGGCGTGTTCTTCTTGCTCAAAGCATGCAAAGGTGAAGCAATGGTGCTAACATTCTTCACAAATCTACGGTAGAAACCGGCTAAACCAAGAAAACTACGCACTTGTTGCAAATTGGTTGGTTGGGGCCAAGTTTTAATAGCATTGATCTTGGACTCATCTACATGAACACCCTTAGAAGAGACAACAAATCCTAAGAAAACGAGCTTATCAACACCAAAAAGGCATTTCTCCATATTAGCATAGAGACGCTCTTTCCAAAGAGTTTGCAAAACGGTGCGGACACGGGTGACATGCTCTTGGATAGATTTGCTAAACACAAGAATGTCATCGAAGTAAACCACAACAAATATACCAATGTAAGGGCAAAAGACATGATTCATGAGGCGCATAAAAGTGCCTGATGCTTCCGAGAGACCCATAGGCATGACTAACCACTCATACAAACCAAACTTGGTTTTGAATGCGGTTTTCCATTCATCACCCTCTTGTATGCGGATTTGATAGTAACCACTCTTAAGATCGATTTTGGAGAATATAGTGGCACCACTAAGCTCATCTAGCATATCATCTAGGCGTGGAATGGGATACCTATATCTAACGGTCATAGCATTGATAGGTCTACAATCGGAGCACATGCAAAAGCTACCGTCACGTTTTGGCACAAGAATGACCGGTACGGCACAAGAACTCAAACTTTCACGCACATGTCCATGGTCTATGAGATGCTTTACTTGCCTTCATATTTCTTTGGTTTCTTCGGGGTTGACGGGGTATGGAGCTTTGTTGGCAAGCGGCGCTCCGGGGATGAGATCAATTCGGTGCTCAATGCCTCGTAGTGGAGGTAGACCCGGAGGTAGCTCATCGGGGAAAACATCTTGGAATTCCTGCAATAGAGAATATAACACCAAAGGTAGATCGTGATAGTTGTTAGTTTGTGTGACCTCGTCCTTGCACAATATGACATAGTGTAGGACACTTGATGGGTTCTCACACACTTATCTCATCTCACATTTGGTGGCAAAGAGAACTAAGTTTTTCTTGTCGCTCATCGTGGAGTCACTCAATTTGGGCTTGTGGCGCTCACACTCTTTTTGGTGGATCGCTCTCTCACTATTTTCTCCACGATGGGTGGCTTGCTTGTCGGCGAGCACTTGGCTTGGAGACCAAGGACGTAGCACGAACTCTTTCCCTTTCATCTTGAAGCTATAGTGATTTGTACGCCCATTGTAAATGACACCTCGGTCAAATTGCCATGGCCGTCCAAGGAGGAGGTGGCAAACGGTCATCGGAAGGACATCAAATTCTAACGTGTCTTCATAGGCACCGATCTTGAAAGAGACTTGTACTCTATGCTCGACTTGTATGGTGCCGGTGTCTCTTAGCCATTGAACCTTGTAGGGGTGAGGGTCCTTCATCTTGACCAATTGGAGCTTGGACCATAGTTCTTCACTTGCTAAGTTGTGGCAACTCCCTCCATCGATGATGACCTTGACGGATCTTCCATTGATGCCGGCCTTGGTGTGAAAGATATGGCATCTTTGATGTTCGTCTTGTTGATGTTGAAGAGTCAAGACCTTGAAGACAACAAGAGCGGGGCTTGAATCTTCATCGCAAAAGACTTGATGATCTTCATCTTCATTGTTCACTTGTCGGTGCATGGCCACTTGCTCAAGAGCTTCCATTTCTCCTTCACTCATGGAGTCATA
The DNA here is from genome assembly GCF_003073215.2 of Triticum urartu. NCBI lineage: Eukaryota > Viridiplantae > Streptophyta > Magnoliopsida > Poales > Poaceae > Triticum > Triticum urartu. Next base: position 204,234,459 of record NC_053022.1, on the reverse strand, counting down.
GGTTCCGTCGTCATTGAGGATCATGGTGCGCTTGTTTGTGCACTCGAAGGACTTGTGGCCTCGGCCGCCGCATGTGAAGCATTTGATAGAACTTGTCTTGATGGTCTCATCGGGTGGAGCAGATGATGATGGAGCTTTCTTGAAGTTGCTTGTAGTAGGCGGACGACTTGAGCTTGTCGAAGCTTTCTTGTAACTTGACTTGTCGCCGTTGCTTGTAGAAGGCCTGGTTGAGGTAGAAGGTGTTGGAGTCATCGAAGCTTGATTGTTGGAGAGGCCATAGGACTTGGATGAGAACTTGGCATACTTGAAGTTGTCTTCTACTTGCCGTTCCGCTTTGGTAGCTTGATGCACTAGCTCGATGAGGTTCGAGTATGGTTGGAAGTCGGTGATCTTCTTGATAGGATGATTGAGTCCATTCAAGAACCTTGCCATAGTTTGCTCATCATCTTCTTTGACATTGGCTCGTATCATGGCAATCTCCATTTCCTTGTAGTACTCTTCAACTCTCTTGGTGCCTTTCTTGAGTTGTTGTAGTTTCTTGAAGAGGTCGCGGTTGTAGTAGTTTGGCACGAATCGTGCTCTCATGACATCCTTCATTTGTGCCCAAGTAGTGAAGGGTGGTTCACCTCTTGCCTCGCGGCGCTCAATGACTTGTTCCCACGAAATGAGGACATAGTCTTGGAACTCAAGGGATGCCATCGCGATCTTCTTCTCTTCTTCATAATTGTGCAAACGGAAGATCTTGTCAACTTTCAATGCCCATGAAAGGTATTCTTCGGGATCGTTGCTTCCATTGAACTTGGGCATGGTGAACTTGAGCTTGCCGTAGCGTTGCTATTCATTGTGTTCGGGTCGGAGATGATGACGCCCATGTTGTAGATGATTGTCCAACTCGTGGTGCTCTTGACGAAGTTGGAAGTATTCCTCATGTTGCTCTTGGCGAGGATTGGGTCCATTGTCTTCTTGTTCTCGATGGACTTGATGTTCTTGTCTCGCTTGAGGGGGAGCTTGTCTATCTTGACGAGGCGCTTGTCTATCTGGACGAGGAGCTTGTTGACGCACATGTCTTTGATAAATTATTTCTTGAGCTTCATCGCGAAGTGCTTCTTGATGTTGTCGAGCTTGTCAGCCTCGGTCGGCTACGGCACAACTTGATTCATGAAGGGCACATTGCGCTTCAAGTGCTTGAGCTTCACGTAGTTGTTGTTCTTGGCGTTCTGCCTTGGCGTCTTGTGCATCTTGATGTTGTCGCGCTCGCTCCTCTTGTTCGTGTTGACATTGGCGTTGCTGCTCTCGAGCTAGCGCAAAGGCTTGTTCGGCTTGACGTCGTCGATGTTCTTGCGAGTCGGTGTATCGAAGTGGATTGAGGTTTGCTTGACGCTCGTTGCACGCGGCTCGTCGAAGAGTGTTCGATGTCGGTGTACTTGAACCGGAGATGGTGTCGGAGTGTCGACTTGAACAGCTCCTTGAAGTGGAAGAAGAGCGGTTGAGCAACAAAGCGCAAATCTCGTCCATCCTTGCGTCATTCTCTTGCTTGTGATCGTCGAGCTTGTTGTCAAAGTAGTCCCTTGTACGTTGCTCGGAAAGTCGTAAGTCGGCGGCAAGGTTGTCGATGCGTTCACTCATAGCTTGTTGCTCTTGATGCAAAGCACGCTGTGCACCAAAGAGGTGACTCTTGGTGACGAAGGAGTTCATGTCGTCGTCTTGCTCCATGAAGAGCGGGTTGGTATAAGTACTTGGCCTATCCATCGTTCCAAGACAAGTGTGAGTGGATGAAAGGGAAGAACCAATATCAAATGTACATTGACCGATGTTGACAATGGATCAAAGATGACTCCAATGTGTAACAAGGAAATAGCACAATTGGTACCAATTCTTGTCGGTTTCTCACACCTACACAAGTAAAAGCTTATGGTGCAGCTTGGTTAGGATGGTGGCACAATTTTTAATGTGAATGTAAGCAAGATTCAATAATGTTGGAGAAGATTCGCAAGATGCAATGTAACAAGTAGACCAAGCATATACGGTACACGGAAACACACACGCAAAAAGATAAGTGGGGTTGAGCAACCAAGGGTGGGCCAAAATGTGGAATCCACAAAAATGCTCTTGTTGCACGATAGGCGGATACAAGAACTTGTGCACAACCTACTTAGCAAAAATGCAACGACTTCTATCCCAAATATGTTTTATGCAAGGTGTTGCTATGATATGATCTAAGATGATCGAGTGTGAAAATCGAAATGTTGTATGATGCTATGGTTCTTGCTTAAAAGCTCTTTGCTTATCTTTCCTCTTTGCTTAAAAGCTTGGTTATCTCTTTGATGTTTGAGCTCTTTTCTCATGTAATGCTTGACGAACCAAGATAGCAAGTGAGTATGCAATGACAACTTTGTGACACAAGAGATGATACCAATATAGGCAACAATGATGTATGTATGTATGCTATGGGAAGTATGATCACTAATGTGCACAAGTCTCGTTGCCGACAATACTCAATGGCTAGTCTCGATGGGTAAGCAACGCAAAGGAGTAAGGCGATGATGAGTAACAATATGATGGCAAGAGTGATATGTCCAATACCAAGATGAGGTTACTGCTCTTGCTTCCGGTATGGTGTCAAAATAGTGGCACGAATAGCAAGTCGTAGTCGAGGTGGTCGTTGTTGATGACCGGTGTTGATGAAGCGTCCGTGGCGAAAATGAGCGGCGGTGGTGTCGATGTCGAACCGTACCTAGATAGACAAAACACAAAAGGATACGGTACCGCAACTCGAATTCTCAAAATCAAAGGCGACCAAAATTGTTGGAGTAGGTAGCGGGTAGGTGGTGGTGTGGGTAGGGATATTGGAACGGTTTTGCGGAAGTTGGAGGTGGTGTAGCGGATGATGTTTTGGAAGTAGCAGTCATCCGGACGTGGACGGATGTCCGGTCGCCGGTCGTCCGGTAATGTCGGACGTCCGGTGCTTCCTGGGTCGCCGAACGTCCGGTGATGTGATGGTCGTCCGATGGTCGGGGTCAACACAAGATTTTAGATCCGAGAGGTCATTTTGGGGGGAATATGGGGAATTTGGGAGGGATTTCGAGGTGGAGATGGTGGGGGAAGGCTAGATCTACTTGCAATGCAACAAATTCATGGATCAAAACCAACAAAACATCATCACAACTCACAAAACACAAGAAAAATTTGGGTCTATTTTTGGTGGGGATTTTCGGATTAGAACGAAAAACAACAAAATTAGGCTAGCAACACAACGGGGAGGCTCCGAAATCGTGATCAACCTTGCTCATGATACCAAGATGATGGTATCAAGAGACAAGCTGGCTCTGATCCAAGATGATGTAGGGTGAAACCCTAGATGGTCGATCTTTCACGAAAGGAGCAGATCCCAAAGAGAAACACAAAGAACACGAGGGGATTCATGAGGGAAAACACGAGAGAATCTCTCAAACCAACAAGATTCGATTACACATGTGCTAGATCCTTGAAACATAAAGAGATACACGATGATCCAAGGTCAACAAAGGACGATACAAGTAACCGGTTCTTCTCCTAGAAGGAGGTCTTGATGGGGCCGCCCAAGAGGGGGTCTT